>NW_018742593.1:0-103951 GCF_001683475.1 Chenopodium quinoa | reverse complement strand
ATTACAAGCTACAAAGTGTGCCATTTTAGAGAATCTATCTACAACAACCATGATGCTATCTCTTCCCCTTTGAGTGCGAGGCAATCCAACAATGAAATCCATGCTAACACTTTCCCATGGAGCATCCGGAACTGGCAACGGAGTATAAGACCCTTTGTGAAGTGTCCCTTAGCCTTTTGACAAGTAGCACATCTCTCCACAACATGAGTAACATCCTTGATCATTCTAGGCCAATAGAAGTGTTCACCTAGAATATCAAGAGTCTTTTGTATCCCAAAATGACCGGCTAAACCTCCACCATGCACTTCTCTCACTAATAACTCCCTAACCCCCCTCTTCGGAACACATAGCTTGTTACCTTTAAAGAGGTAGCCATCTTGTCTCACAAACTCTTTGGTAGGATTCTCTATCTCGCTAGCAAAGTCGGGATCATTTATGTAACATTCCTTGAGTTGTTCAAAACCCAAGATCTTAGCATCCACCATGGAAAGTAAGTAGCTCCGACGAGACAATGCATCGGCCACAACATTACTCTTTCCATCCTTGTACTTGGAGCTAAAGGTAAATGATTGGAGAAACTCCACCCATTTAGCATGTCTCTTGTTGAGTTTTTTTGTTGCCCATGAATAAATTTCAGAGCCTCATGATCGGAATGAAGAACAAATGGTTTTGGTCTAAGGTAGTGAGACCAATGATCAAGTGCTCTAACTATGGCATAGAACTCACGGTCATAAGTGGAATAGTTCAACTTAGCCCCATTCAACTTCTCACTAAAGTAACTCACGGGCTTCTTCTCTTGAATCAAAACAGCACCTATTCCAATCCCACTTGCATCACACTCTACCTCAAACACTTTGTTGAAATCTGGTAGCACAAGTATAGGAGCGTTGCAAAGCATATGTTTAACCTTCTCAAAGGCTCGTTGAGCATTTTCTTCCCATACGAACTCACCCTTTTTGGTCAACTCGGTGATTGGAGCCATGATGGTAGAGAAGTTTTTGATGAACCGCCTATAGAAGGAGGCAAGTCCATGAAAACTTCTAACTTCGTGCACATTGGTTGGAGCCAACCAAGACTGGACTGCTTTTACCTTCTCCGGATCTACATGAACCCCCTCTCCTGTTACAATGTATCCTAAGAATACAACACTAGGAGTCATGAATACACATTTTTCAAGCTTACCATACAACTTCACCTCCCTCAATTTTTCAAACAATCTCCTCAAATGAATTACATGATCATCATTGTTTTTACTATACACAAGAATGTCATCTAAGTAAACAACAACAAAATCATTAAGAAAAGGACGGAGAACTTCATTCATCAATCTCATGAAGGAGCTTGGGGCGTTGCAAAGCCCAAATGGCATCACTAACCACTCATACAACCCTTGTTTTGTTTTGAAAGCCGTCTTCCACTCATCCCCCTCTCGAATTCTCATTTGATGGTACCCACTCCTTAAATCTATTTTGGAAAAGACTAAGGCACCACTCAACTCATCTAACATATCTTGCAATCGAGGCATAGGAAAACGGTATTTGACCGTTATATTGTTAATGGAACGACTATCAACACACATTCTCCAAGTACCATCTTTTTTTGGTACTAAGAGGGCTGGAACCGCGCAAGGACTAAGGCTTTCTCTCACATAACCTCTCTCAAGTAATTCGTTCACTTGCTTTTCAAGTTCCTTACTCTCTTCCGGATTACACCTATAGGCAGCCTTGTTGGGCAAAGGTGCTCCTGGAATTAAGTCAATGGCGTGCTCAATGCCTCTAATTGGAGGTAGGCCTTTGGGCAAGTCATTGGGGAACACATCTTGGTACTCTTCTAAACTCATTTAGCATGGATGAGTTAATACAAGTAGTACCATTATCATCTTTGGTCCTTACCACCAAAGCATACCCTCCCCCATTTCTTTCATTATTCGTTCATATTCATTACAAGTTACAAGATAGTTGCTTTTCTCTTTTTCTTTCTTAGCAACTTTAGGAGGTAAAGGCACTAACTAACTAACTTTTCTACCATTTTTTGGTAGTTACAATATACACATTAGTTTTCCCTTTATGCTCCGAATCATGATCAAACTGCCACGGTCTTCCAAGCAACAAATGACACGCATCCATAGGAAGAATATCACACCAACGCTCATCTTCGAACCCTCCAATGGAATAAGACACCAATGCTTGCTTCTTGACTCTAATGCTTGTGCCATCATTCAACCAATTGAGCTTGTAAGGTTCACCATGGTCTCTAGTGGGTAGCTTCAATTTACTCACAGCCTCGGATGAAACAACATCTGTTTGGGCACCACTATCAACAATCACATTGCAAGTCTTCTCTCCTATCTTGCATCTAGTGTGGAACAAGTTGTTTCGTTGTTTAAGATCAATTTCGGGTTCATTATACAAGATTCTACGAACCACCATCATGTTGAACTCATCTTCGGGTTGAATCTCTTCCTCATACTCTTCATCAAACTCGCAACCCTCCTCATGAGCCACAAAGTTATAGACCTTTTCTTCCTCATCCATGAGAGCACATTGAGAGGTTGTTAACACACTCTTACTAGGACATTCCGATGCAATATGTCCTCTCCCATGACACTTGAAGCATTTTCTCCTAGTTGAAAGCTCACTAGGCGAAACTACTTGTTTTTCTTTCCCTTTTGATGAGCTAGGTGAAAAGGTTTTACTTTGAAAAGTACTCCCTTTAGAGTTGAAAGGAGTAAATTTCGAAGTATTCTTGAAAGAAGAAGTTTTGGGCTTCTTTCTCCCTTTCTTCTTTAAGTTGAGACTCATACTTCAAAGCTAGTTTGCATACATCACTAAAAGTGGCATAATGAGTAACTTCCACTTTCCTATTAATTTCTTTGGTCAACCCTTGACAAATCTAGCAATTTTGTAAGCCTCCTTTTCTTGCAAGTCGCAAGTCAAGCCTAACCTTTCAAATTCTTTTATGTAATCCTCCACACTCATGTTTTCTTGTGATAGGTGGGTTAATTTTTAAGTATTGATCTTGTTCATACTCTTTACTTACCCATTTTTCCCTCATTTTCTTTTTTAATTTTTCCCACGAGTCTATCTTATCTTTCCCTTCTCTTCTTCTATTTGACTTGAGGTTTTCATACCACAATGCAGCTAGTTTAGTGAGTTTAAGGACAGCCAACTTGAACCGTTTCCTATCATCATACCCCTTGTAATCAAAAACGGTTTCAATTTGCCTAACCCAATCTAAGAAAGCCTCACAATCATGCCCTCCATCAAATTCATGCATATCAATTTTTAGACCCTATCTTCATCAAATTGTCTAAAATTGTTACCACTATTTTCATCCTCCTCCTCTAATTCATTTATTTTCCTAGTGGCTTTAAGAGCATATCAGATATGGCATCCATCCTAGTATCTTGTTGTGCCCTAGAGACTTCACTCTCTTCTGTTTTTTTCTCCAAATTCTCCAATTTTTCAGTGATTACTTGCAACATTCTAGCAAGCTCCTCACTAGACATGATTTCCACTATTTTTGCTTGGATATTACAAGTACAATGAAAACTGCCGAAATTAGAGACAAAATGAAAAACGAAAATTGCCTCTAGACTCTCAAAGGCTTACAAATTCAGAATATTCAGATCAAAACAACCAATTTGCAAAAAAGAAATTCCTCAAAAGCTTTTCGGATGAGGGAGAAATCTTCAATTGAATTCTGCCTTCCCGGTTTTGCCTCTTTTCTGCGCTGCTGCGAAAAACCTGCCCAGTTTTATTAGCAGAAAGATTCCAAAATATCTGAAAATTTTTGTGAGTAATCTACGCAAAAAAATATCCAGATTCAAAAAAGAAATAACTCGATTTGGACAGAAAACGAAGGAGATATGTCCTTCTCAAACCGCAACTCCAAAGTGATTGAATTCTGCCGTTTTGCTCCAAGCGCTTCAAACTCAATTTTCTTTAAGAAAACCCTTAACTAGGCTCTGATACCAGATGATGTAATTCTAAATACCCCTCCCGAATATGGGTTGATGGATTTAAAAATACTTATAGTTAGAATACTCAAATATCATGGAACAAGATAAAAGGGCCAAAACTCAAGGACACACTCAAAGTTTTGGGGTTTTAGGCCAGAGATAAGACTCACTCAATCTCTCCTAAGCTTATCACTCAAGACTCACTCAAAGCAATAAGGGAACACTTGAACTTGAGACAAACTCTAAGTTAAAATGCTATAAACACAAGGTTTTTTATCAAATCTCAAAACTCTCCTTAATTTCTGTTTTGCTCTCCCTTTTATAGAGGAAAGGAGCAGCAAAAGCACACCAAAAGCCAAGGAAACCGTCCAAGAATGAAAGGCCAACAGCCAATGGTTTCCTCCTTGATTTAAGCCTTGATTTAAGCTAAGTAATGAAAGCATAATAAAGCCTATTGATAACCCCCCATTACAACCGACCAAGAGCTAGATTCTTGGCATTATTTCAGCAACAATAACTAGCACATAAGTTAATAATAGATAGTAAATGGCCTAGGATCCACACGCCCAAAATAGTCATGAAATGCGTCCAAAATGTGATGCTAGCCAACCGTGTACCAATCTTCAATCTTCCCATGAAATGCAGCATAGAATTTCACCCTTCTTTGTGAATGGGAAAAACCCAAGAGTCTTTAAGACTAAAGCAACAGGTTCATTAGATGTCCACTTTGGATCACAAATAAAAGTCAAAAACATTCCAACAAAGCCAATTGAATCAAATGAAAGTCAAACACATTTAAACAAAGCTAATTGAATCAAATGAAAGTAAAACACATTCAAACAAACCTAATTGAATCAAATGAAAGTCAAAGATATTCAAACAGAGCTAATTGAATCAAATAAAAGTCAAACACATCCAAACAAAGCTAATTGAATCAAATGTAAGTCAAACACATTCAAACAGAGCTTTTTGAATCAAATGAAAGTCAAATGCATTCAACAAAGCTAATTGAATCAAATGAAAGTAAAAAGCATCTAAAAAATCTAATTAAATCAAATGAAAGTCAAACACATTCAGACAAAGCTGTTTGAATCAAATGAAAGTCAAACACATTAAACAAAGCTATTTGAGTTAAATGAAAGTCAAATGCAATCTACAAAGCTAATTGAATCAAATGAAAGTTAAACACATTCAAACAAACCTAACAGAATCAAATGTAAGTCAAATACATTCAAACAGAGCTTTTGAATAAAATGAAAGTCAAATGCATTCAACAAAGCTCATTGAATCAAATGAAAGTCAAAAACATCTAAAAAAATCTTATTAAATCAAAAGAAAGTCAAACACATTCAGACAAAGCTATTTGGATCAAATGAAAGTCAAATGTATTCTACAAATCTAATTGAATCAAATGAAAGTAAAAAACATTCGAACAAAGCCAATTTAATCAAATAAAAGTCAAACACATTCAAACAAACCTAATTGAATCAAATGAAAGTCAAACACATTCAAACAGACCTAATTGAATCAAATGAAAGTCAAAGACATTCAAAAAGAGCTTTTTGAATCAAATGACGGTCAAATGCAATCTACAAAGCTAATTGAATCAAATGAAAGTCAAACACATTGAAACAAAGCTTATTGGATCAAATGTAAGTCAAACACATTCAAATAGAGCATTTTGAATCAATTAAAAGTCAAATGCATTCAACAAAGCTAATCGAATCAAATGAAAGTAAAAAACATCTAAAAAAACCTAATTAAATCAAATGAAAGTCAAACACATTCAATCAAATCTATTTAAATCAAATAAAAGTCAAATGCATTCAAACAAAGCTATTGAAAGTGAAATGCTTTCTACAAAGCCAATTGAATCAAATGAAAGTCAAACACATTCAAACAAACCTAATTAAATCAAATGAAAGTCAAACACATTCAAACAAAGCTAATTGAATCAAATGAAAGTCAAACACATTCAAACAAAGCTGATTAGATCAAATGTAAGTCAAACACATTCAAACAGAGCTTTTTGAATCAAATTAAAGTCAAATGCATTCAACAAAGCTAATTGAATCAAACGAAAGTCAAAAACATCTAAAAAAATCTAATTAAATCAAATGAAAGTCAAACACAATAAGACAAAGCTATTTGAATCAAATGAAATTCAAATGCATTCTACAAATCTAATTGAATCAAATGAAAGTAAAAACATCTAAAAAATTCAAATTAAATCAATAAAAGGTCAAACACATTCAACAAAACTATTTGAATCAAGTGAAAGTCAAATGCATTTTATAAAGCTAATTGAATCAAATAAAAGTCAAACACATTCAAACAAAGCTAATTGAATCAAATGTAAGTCAAAGGCAATCTATAAAGCTAATTGAATCAAATGAAAGTCAAAGGCAATCTATAAAGCAAATTGAATCAAATAAAAGTCAAAGGCAATCTATAAAGCTAATTGAATCAAATGAAAGTCAAACACATTCAAACAAAGCTAATTGAATCAAATGAAAGTAAAACACATTGAAACAAACCTAATTGAATCAAATGAAAGTCAAAGATATTCAAACAGAGCTAATTGAATCAAATGAAAGTCAAACACATCCAAACAAAGCTAATTGAATCAAATGTAAGTCAAACACATTCGAACAGAGCTTTTTGAATAAAATGAAAGTCAAATGCATTCAACAAAGCTAATTGAATCAAATGAAAGTAAAAAACATCTAAAAAATCTAATTAAATCAAATGAAAGTCAAACACATTCAGACAAAGCTGTTTGAATCAAATGAAAGTCAAACACATTCAACAAAGCTATTTGAGTTAATTGAAAGTCAATTGAATTCTACAAAGCTAATTGAATCAAATGAAAGTTAAACACATTCAAACAAACCTAACAGAATCAAATGTAAGTCAAATACATTCAAATAGAGCTTTTTAAATCAAATGAAAGTCAAATGCATTCAACAAAGCTCATTGAATCAAATGAAAGTCAAAAATATCTAAAAAAATCTAATTAAATCAAATGAAAGTCAAACACATTCGGACAAAGCTATTTGAATCAAATGAAAGTCAAATGTATTCTACAAATCTAATTGAATCAAATGAAAGAAAAAAACATTCGAACAAAGCCAATTGAATCAAATGAAAGTCAGACACATTCAAACAAACCTAATTGAATCAAATGAAAGTCAAACACATTCAAACAGACCTAATTGAATCAAATGAAAGTCAAACACATTCAAAAAGAGCTTTTTGAATCAAATGACGGTCAAATGCAATCTACAAAGCTAATTGAATCAAATGAAAGTCAAACACATTGAAACAAAGCTAATTGGATCAAATGTAAGTCAAACACATTTCAAACAGAGCATTTTGAATCAATTGAAAGTCAAATGCATTCAACAAAGCTAATTGAATCAAATGAAAGTAAAAAACATCTAAAAAAAACCTAATTAAATCAAATGAAAGTCAAACATATTCAAGCAAAGCTATTTAAATCAAATTAAAGTCAAATGCATTCAAACAAAGCTATTGAAAGTCAAATGCTTTCTACAAAGCCAATTGAATCAAATGAAAGTCAAACACATTCAAACAAACCTAATTAAATCAAATGAAAGTCAAACACATTCAAACAAAGCTAATTGAATCAAATGAAAGTCAAACACATTCAAACAAAGCTGATTAGATCAAATGTAAGTCAAACACATTCAAACAGAGCTTTTTGAATCAAATTAAAGTCAAATGCATTCAACAAAGCTAATTGATTCAAACGAAAGTCAAAAACATCTAAAAAAATCTAATAAAATCAAATGAAAGTCAAACACATTCAGACAAAGCTATTTGAATTAAATGAAATTCAAATGCATTCTACAAATCTAATTGAATCAAATGAAAGTAAAAACATCTAAAAAATTCAAATTAAATCAATAAAAGGTCAAACACATTCAAACAAAACTATTTAAATCAAATGAAAGTCAAAGGCAATCTATAAAGCTAATTGAATCAAATAAAAGTCAAACACATTCAAACAAAGCTAATTGAATCAAATGTAAGTCAAACACATTCAAACAGAGCTTTTTGAATCAAATGAAAGTCAAATGCATTCAACAAAGCTAATTGAATCAAACGAAAGTCAAAAACATCTAAAAAAATCTAATTAAATCAAATGAAAGTCAAACACATTCAGACAAAGCTATTTGAATCAAATGAAAGTCAAATGCATTCTACAAATCTAATTGACTCAAATGAAATTAAAAAACATCTAAAAAATTCAAATTAAATCAATAAAAGGTCAAACACATTCAAACAAAACTATTTGAATCAAGTGAAAGTCAAATGCATTTTATAAAGCTAATTGAATCAAATGAAAGTCAAACACATCCAAACAAAGCTATTTGAATCAAATGAAAGTAAAACACAATCAAACAAGTCTAATTAAATCAAAGGAAAGTCAAACACATTCAAACAGAGGTAATTGAATCAAATGAAAGTCAAACACATTCAAAAAGAGCTTTTTGAATCAAATGAAGTCAAATGCAATCTACAAAGCTAATTAAATCAAATGAAAGTCAAACACATTCAAACAAAACTAAATGAATCAAATGAAAGTCAAAAACATCTAAAAAAACCTAATTAAATCAAATGAAAGTCAAACACATTCAAACAAAGCTATTGGAATCTAATGAAAGTCAAATGCATTCTACAAAGCTTATTGAATCAAATGAAAGTTAAAAACATTCAAACAAAGCCAAATGAATCCAATAAAAGTCAAACACATTCAAACTAAACTATTTGAATCAAATGAAAGTCAAATGCATTCTACAAAGCTAATTGAATCAAATGAAAGTCAAAAACATTCCAACAAAGCCAATTGAATCAAATGAAAGTCAAACACATTCAAAAAAACCTAATTGAATCAAATGAATGTCAAACACATTCAAACAGACCTAATTGAATCAAATGAAAGTCAAACACATTCAAAAAGAACTTTTTGAATCAAATGACGGTCAAATGCAATCTACAAAGCTAATTGAATCAAATGAAACTCAAACACATTGAAACAAAGCTAATTGGATCAAATGTAAGTCAAACACATTCAAACATAGCATTTTGAATCAATTGAAAGTCAAATGCATTCAACAAAGCTAATTGAATCAAATGAAAGTAAAAAACATCTAAAAAAAACCTAATTAAATCAAATGAAAGTCAAACACATTCAAGCAAAGCTATTTAAATCAAATAAAAGTCAAATGCATTCAAACAAAGCTATTGAAAGTCAAATGCTTTCTACAAAGCCAATTGAATCAAATGAAAGTCAAACACATTCAAACAAACCTAATTAAATCAAATGAAAGTCAAACACATTCAAACAAAGCTAATTGAATCAAATGAAAGTCAAACACATTCAAACAAAGCTGATTAGATCAAATGTAAGTCAAACACATTCAAACAGAGCTTTTTTGAATCAAATTAAAGTCAAATGCATTCAACAAAGCTAATTGAATCAAACGAAAGTCAAAAATATCTAAAAAAATCTAATTAAATCAAATGAAAGTCAAACACATTCAGACAAAGCTATTTGAATCAAATGAAATTCAAATGCATTCTACAAATCTAATTGAATCAAATGAAAGTAAAAACATCTAAAAAATTCAAATTAAATCAATAAAAGGTCAAACACATTCAAACAAAACTATTTGAATCAAATGAAAGTCAAAGGCAATCTATAAAGCTAATTGAATCAAATGAAAGTCAAACACATTCAAACAAAGCTAATTGAATCAAATGAAAGTAAAACACATTGAAACAAACCTAATTGAATCAAATGAAAGTCAAAGATATTCAAACAGAGCTAATTGAATCAAATGAAAGTCAAACACATCCAAACAAAGCTAATTGAATCAAATGTAAGTCAAACACATTCAAACAGAGCTTTTTGAATAAAATGAAAGTCAAATGGATTCAACAAAGCTAATTGAATCAAATGAAAGTAAAAAACATCTAAAAAATCTAATTAAATCAAATGAAAGTCAAACACATTCAGACAAAGTTGTTTGAATCAAATGAAAGTCAAACACATTCAACAAAGCTATTTGAGTTAATTGAAAGTCAATTGAATTCTACAAAGCTAATTGAATCAAATGAAAGTTAAACACATTCAAACAAACCTAACAGAATCAAATGTAAGTCAAATACATTCAAACAGAGCTTTTTAAATCAAATGAAAGTCAAATGCATTCAACAAAGCTCATTGAATCAAATGAAAGTCAAAAATATCTAAAACAATCTAATTAAATCAAATGAAAGTCAAACACATTCGGACAAAGCTATTTGAATCAAATGAAAGTCAAATGTATTCTACAAATCTAATTGAATCAAATGAAAGAAAAAAACATTCGAACAAAGCCAATTGAATCAAATGAAAGTCAGACACATTATAACAAACCTAATTGAATCAAATGAAAGTCAAACACATTCAAACAGACCTAATTGAATCAAATGAAAGTCAAACACATTAAAAAAGAGCTTTTTGAATCAAATGACGGTCAAATGCAATCTACAAAGCTAATTGAATCAAATGAAAGTCAAACACATTGAAACAAAGCTAATTGGATCAAATGTAAGTCAAACACATTTCGAACAGAGCATTTTGAATCAATTGAAAGTCAAATGCATTCAACAAAGCTAATTGAATCAAATGAAAGTAAAAAACATCTAAAAAAACCTAATTAAATCAAATGAAAGTCAAACATATTCAAGCAAAGCTATTTAAATCAAATAAAAGTCAAATGCATTCAAACAAAGCTATTGAAAGTCAAATGTTATCTACAAAGCCAATTGAATCAAATGAAAGTCAAACACATTCAAACAAAGCTGATTAGATCAAATGTAAGTCAAACACATTCAAACAGAGCTTTTTGAATCAAATTAAAGTCAAATGCATTCAACAAAGCTAATTGATTCAAACTAAAGTAAAAAACATCTAAAAAAATCTAATTAAATCAAATGAAAGTCAAACACATTCAGACAAAGCTATTTGAATCAAATGAAATTCAAATGCATTCTACAAATCTAATTGAATCAAATGAAAGTAAAAACATCTAAAAAATTCAAATTAAATCAATAAAAGGTCAAACACATTCAAACAAAACTATTTAAATCAAATGAAAGTCAAAGGCAATCTATAAAGCTAATTGAATCAAATAAAAGTCAAACACATTCAAACAAAGCTAATTGAATCAAATGTAAGTCAAACACATTCAAACAGAGCTTTTTGAATCAAATGAAAGTCAAATGCATTCAACAAAGCTAATTGAATCAAACGAAAGTCAAAAACATCTAAAAAAATCTAATTAAATCAAATGAAAGTCAAACACATTCAGACAAAGCTATTCGAATCAAATGAAAGTCAAATGCATTCTACAAATCTAATTGACTCAAATGAAATTAAAAAACATCTAAAAAATTCAAATTAAATCAATAAAAGGTCAAACACATTCAAACAAAACTATTTGAATCAAGTGAAAGTCAAATGCATTTTATAAAGCTAATTGAATCAAATGAAAGTCAAACACATCCAAACAAAGCTATTTGAATCAAATGAAAGTAAAACACAATCAAACAAGTCTAATTAAATCAAATGAAAGTAAAACACATTCAAACAGAGGTAATTGAATCAAATGAAAGTCAAACACATTCAAAAAGAGCTTTTTGAATCAAATGAAGTCAAATGCAATCTACAAAGCTAATTAAATCAAATGAAAGTCAAACACATTCAAACAAAACTAAATGAATCAAATGAAAGTCAAAAACATCTAAAAAAATCTAATTAAATCAAATGAAAGTCAAACACATTCAAACAAAGCTTTTGGAATCTAATGAAAGTCAAATGCATTCTACAAAGCTTATTGAATCAAATGAAAGTTAAAAACATTCAAACAAAGCCAAATGAATCCAATAAAAGTCAAACACATTCAAACTAAACTATTTGAATCAAATGAAAGTCAAATGCATTCTACAAAGCTAATTGAATCAAATGAAAGTTAAAAACAATCCAACAAAGCCAATTGAATCAAATGAAAGTCAAACACATTCAAAAAAACCTAATTGAATCAAATGAAAGTCAAACACATTCAAACAGACCTAATTGAATCAAATGAAAGTCAAACACATTCAAAAAGAGCTTTTTGAATCAAATGACGGTCAAATGCAATCTACAAAGCTAATTGAATCAAATGAAAGTCAAACACATTGAAACAAAGCTAATTGGATCAAATGTAAGTCAAACACATTCAAACATAGCATTTTGAATCAATTGAAAGTCAAATGCATTCAACAAAGCTAATTGAATCAAATGAAAGTAAAAAACATCTAAAAAAACCTAATTAAATCAAATGAAAGTCAAACACATTCAAGCAAAGCTATTTAAATCAAATAAAAGTCAAATGCATTCAAACAAAGCTATTGAAAGTCAAATGCTTTCTACAAAGCCAATTGAATCAAATGAAAGTCAAACACATTCAAACAAACCTAATTAAATCAAATGAAAGTCAAACACATTCAAACAAAGCTAATTGAATCAAATGAAAGTCAAACACATTCAAACAATGCTGATTAGATCAAATGTAAGTCAAACACATTCAAACAGAGCTTTTTGAATCAAATTAAAGTCAAATGCATTCAACAAAGCTAATTGAATCAAACGAAAGTCAAAAATATCTAAAAAAATCTAATTAAATCAAATGAAAGTCAAACACATTCAGACAAAGCTATTTGAATCAAATGAAATTCAAATGCATTCTACAAATCTAATTGAATCAAATGAAAGTAAAAACATCTAAAAAATTCAAATTAAATCAATAAAAGGTCAAACACATTCAAACAAAACTATATGAATCAAATGAAAGTCAAAGGCAATCTATAAAGCTAATTGAATCAAATGAAAGTCAAACACATTCAAACAAAGCTTTTGGAATCTAATGAAAGTCAAATGCATTCTACAAAGCTTATTGAATCAAATGAAAGTTAAAAACATTCAAACAAAGCCAAATGAATCCAATAAAAGTCAAACACATTCAAACTAAACTATTTGAATCAAATGAAAGTCAAATGCATTCTACAAAGCTAATTGAATCAAATGAAAGTTAAAAACAATCCAACAAAGCCAATTGAATCAAATGAAAGTCAAACACATTCAAAAAAACCTAATTGAATCAAATGAAAGTCAAACACATTCAAACAGACCTAATTGAATCAAATGAAAGTCAAACACATTCAAAAAGAGCTTTTTGAATCAAATGACGGTCAAATGCAATCTACAAAGCTAATTGAATCAAATGAAAGTCAAACACATTGAAACAAAGCTAATTGGATCAAATGTAAGTCAAACACATTCAAACATAGCATTTTGAATCAATTGAAAGTCAAATGCATTCAACAAAGCTAATTGAATCAAATGAAAGTAAAAAACATCTAAAAAAACCTAATTAAATCAAATGAAAGTCAAACACATTCAAGCAAAGCTATTTAAATCAAATAAAAGTCAAATGCATTCAAACAAAGCTATTGAAAGTCAAATGCTTTCTACAAAGCCAATTGAATCAAATGAAAGTCAAACACATTCAAACAAACCTAATTAAATCAAATGAAAGTCAAACACATTCAAACAAAGCTAATTGAATCAAATGAAAGTCAAACACATTCAAACAATGCTGATTAGATCAAATGTAAGTCAAACACATTCAAACAGAGCTTTTTGAATCAAATTAAAGTCAAATGCATTCAACAAAGCTAATTGAATCAAACGAAAGTCAAAAATATCTAAAAAAATCTAATTAAATCAAATGAAAGTCAAACACATTCAGACAAAGCTATTTGAATCAAATGAAATTCAAATGCATTCTACAAATCTAATTGAATCAAATGAAAGTAAAAACATCTAAAAAATTCAAATTAAATCAATAAAAGGTCAAACACATTCAAACAAAACTATATGAATCAAATGAAAGTCAAAGGCAATCTATAAAGCTAATTGAATCAAATGAAAGTCAAACACATTCAAACAAAGCTAATTGAATCAAATGAAAGTAAAACACATTCAAACAAACCTAATTGAATCAAATGAAAGTCAAAGATATTCAAACAGAGCTAATTGAATCAAATGAAAGTCAAACACATCCAAACAAAGCTAATTGAATCAAATGTAAGTCAAACACATTCAAACAGAGCTTTTTGAATAAAATGAAAGTCAAATGCATTCAACAAAGCTTATTGAATCAAATGAAAGTAAAAAAACATCTAAAAAATCTAATTAAATCAAATGAAAGTCAAACACATTCACACAAAGCTGTTTGAATCAAATGAAAGTCAAACACATTCAACAAAGCTATTTGAGTTAATTGAAAGTCAATTGAATTCTACAAAGCTAATTGAATGAAATGAAAGTTAAACACATTCAAACAAACCTAACAGAATCAAATGTAAGTCAAATACATTCAAACAGAGCTTTTTAAATCAAATGAAAGTCAAATGCATTCAACAAAGCTCATTGAATCAAATGAAAGTCAAAAATATCTAAAAAAATTTAATTAAATCAAATGAAAGTCAAACACATTCGGACAAAGCTATTTGAATCAAATGAAAGTCAAATGTATTCTACAAATCTAATTGAATCAAATGAAAGAAAAAAACATTCGAACAAAGCCAATTGAATCAAATGAAAGTCAGACACATTCAAACAAACCTAATTGAATCAAATGAAAGTCAAACACATTCAAACAGACCTAATTGAATCAAATGAAAGTCAAACACATTCAAAAAGAGCTTTTTGAATCAAATGACGGTCAAATGCAATCTACAAAGCTAATTGAATCAAATGAAAGTCAAACACATTGAAACAAAGCTAATTGGATCAAATTTAAGTCAAACACATTTCAAACAGAGCATTTTGAATTAATTGAAAGTCAAATGCATTCAACAAAGCTAATTGAATCAAATGAAAGTCGAAAACATTCGAACAAAGCCAATTGAATCAAATGAAAGTCAAACAAATTCAAAAAGAGCTTTTTGAATCAAATGAAGTTCAAATGCATTTAAGAAAGCTAATTGAATCAAATGAAAGTCAAACACATTCAAACAAAGCTAATTGAATCAAATGTAAGTCAAACACATTCAAACAGAGCTTTTTGAATCAAATGAAAGTTAAATGCATTCAACAAAGCTAATTGAATCAAACGAAAGTAAAAAACATCTAAAAAAATCTAATTGAATCAAATGAAAGTCAAACACATTCAGACAAAGCTATTTGAATCAAATGAAAGTCAAATGCATTCTACAAATCTAATTGACTCAAATGAAAGTAAAAAACATCTAAAAAATTCAAATTAAATCAATAAAAGGTCAAACACATTCAAACAAAACCATTTGAATCAAGTGAAAGTCAAATGCATTCTATAAAGCTAATTGAATCAAATTAAAGTCAAACACATCCAAACAAAGCTAATTGAATCAAATGAAGTTAAAACACATTCAAACAAGTCTAATTGAATCAAATGAAATTCAAACACATTCAAACAGAGCTAATTGAATCAAATGAAAGTCAAACACATTCAAAAAGAGCTTTTTGAATCAAATGAAGGTCAAATGCAATCTACAAAGCTAATTAAATCAAATGAAAGTCAAACACATTCAAACAAAACTAAATGAATCAAATGAAAGTCAAAAACATCTAAAAAAACCTAATTAAATCAAATGAAAGTCAAACACATTCAAACAAAGCTATTGGAATCTAATGAAAGTCAAATGCATTCTACAAAGCTTATTGAATCAAATGAAAGTAAAAAACATTCGAACAAAGCCAAATGAATCCAATGAAAGTCAAACACATTCAAACTAAACTATTTGAATCAAATGAAAGTCAAACACATTCAAACAAACCTAATTAAATCAAATGAAAGTCAAACACATTCAAACAAAGCTAATTGAAACAAATGAAAGTCAAACACATTCAAACAAAGCTGATTAGATCAAATGTATGTCAAACACATTCAAACAGAGCTTTTTGAATCAAATTAAAGTCAAATGCATTCAACAAAGCTAATTTAATCAAACAAAAGTCAAAAAACATCTATAAAAATCTAATTAAATCAAATGAAAGTCAAACACATTCAGACAAAGCTATTTGAATCAAATGAAATTCAAATGCATTCTACAAATCTAATTGAATCAAATGAAAGTAAAAACATCTAAAAAATTCAAATTAAATCAATAAAAGGTCAAACATATTCAAACTAAACTATTTGAATCAAATGAAAGTCAAATGCATTCTACAAAGCTAATTGAATCAAATAAAAGTCAAAAACATTCTAACAAAGCCAATTGAATCAAATGAAAGTCAAACACATTCAAACAAACCTAATTAAATCAAATGAAAGTCAAACACATTCAAACAAAGCCAATTGAAACAAATGAAAGTCAAACACATTCAAACAAAGCTGATTAGATCAAATGTAAGTCAAACACATTCAAACAGAGCTTTTTAAATCAAATTAAAGTCAAATGCATTCAACAAAGCTAATTGAATCAAACAAAAGTCAAAAACATCTATAAAAATCTAATTAAATCAAATGAAAGTCAAACACATTCAGACAAAGCTATTTGAATCAAATGAAATTCAAATGCATTCTACAAATCTAATTGAATCAAATGAAAGTAAAAACATCTAAAAAAATTCAAATTAAATCAATAAAAGGTCAAACACGTTCAAACAAAACTATTTGAATCAAATGAAAGTCAAAGGCAATTTATAAAGCTAATTGAATAAAATGAAAGTCAAACACATTCAAACAAAGCTAATTGAATCAAATGAAAGACAAACACATTCAAACAAAGCTAATTGAATCAAATGAAAGTAAAACACATTCAAACAAACCTAATTGAATCAAATGAAATTCAAAGATATTCAAACAGAGCTAATTGAATCAAATGAAAATCAAACACATCCAAACAAAGCTAATTGAATCAAATGTAAGTCAAACACATTCAAACAGAGCTTTTTGAATCAAATGAAAGTCAAATGCATTCAACAAAGCTAATTGAATCAAATGAAAGTAAAAAACATCTAAAAAAATCTAATTTAATCAAATGAAAGTCAAACCCATTCAGACAAAGCTGTTTGAATCAAATGAAAGTCAAACACATTCAACAAAGCTATTTGAGTTAAATGAAAGTCAAATGCAATCTACAAAGCTAATTGAATCAAATGAAAGTTAAACACATTCAAACAAACCTAACAGAATCAAATGTAAGTCAAATACATTCAAACAGAGCTTTTTGAATCAAATGAAAGTAAAATGCATTCAACAAAGCTCATTGAATCAAATGAACGTCAAAAACATCTAAAAAAATCTAATTAAATCAAATGAAAGTCAAACATATTCAGGCAAAGCTATTTGAATCAAATGAAAGTCAAATTTATTCTACAAATCTAATTGAATCAAATGAAAGTAAAAAACATTCGAACAAAGCCAATTGAATCAAATAAAAGTCAAACACATTCAAACAAACCTAATTGAATCAAATGAAAGTCACACACATTCAAACAGACCTAATTGAATCAAATGAAAGTCAAACACATTCAAAATGAGCTTTTTGAATCAAATGACGGTCAAATGCAATCTACAAAGCTAATTGAATCAAATGAAAGTCAAACACATTGAAACAAAGCTAATTGGATCAAATGTGAGTCAAACACATTCAAACAGAGCTTTTCGAATCAAATGAAAGTCAAATGCATTCATCAAAGCTAATTGAATCAAATGAAAGTCGAAAACATTCGAACAAAGCCAATTGTATCAAATGAAAGTCAAACAAATTCAAAAAGAGCTTTTTGAATCAAATGAAGGTCAAATGCATTCAAATAAAGCTATTGAAAGTCAAATGCTTTCTACAAAGCCAATTGAATTAAATGAAAGTCAAACACATTCAAACAAACCTAATTAAATCAAATGAAAGTCAAACACATTCAAACAAAGCTAATTGAAACAAATGAAAGTCAAACACATTCAAACAAAGCTGATTAGATCAAATGTAAGTCAAACACATTCAAACAGAGCTTTTTGAATCAAATTAAAGTCAAATGCATTCAACAAAGCTAATTGAATCAAACAAAAGTCAAAAACGTCTATAAAAATCTATTTAAATCAAATGAAAGTCAAACACATTCAGACAAAGCTATTTGAATGAAATGAAATTCAAATGCATTCTACAAATCTAATTGAATCAAATGAAAGTAAAAACATCTAAAAAATTCAAATTAAATCAATAAAAGGTCGAACACATTCAAACTAAACTATTTGAATCAAATGAAAGTCAAAGGCAATCTATAAAGCTAATTGAATCAAATGAAAGTCAAACACATTCAAACAAAGCTAATTGAATCAAAGGAATCTCAAACACATTCAAACAAAGCTAATTGAATCAAATGAAAGTAAAACACATTCAAACAAACCTAATTGAATCAAATGAAAGTCAAAGATATTCAAACAGAGCTAATTGAATCAATTGAAAGTCAAACACATCCAAACAAAGCTAATTGAATCAAATGTAAGTCAAACACATTCAAACAGAGCTTTTTGAATCAAATGAAAGTCAAATGCATTCAACAAAGCTAATTGAATCAAATGAAAGTAAAAAAACATCTAAAAAAATCTAATTAAATCAAATGAGAGTCAAACACATTCAGACAAAGCTGTTTGAATCAGATGAAAGTCAAACACATTCAACAAAGCTATTTGAGTTAAATGAAAGTCAAATGCAATCTACAAAGCTAATTGAATCAAATGAAAGTCAAACACATTCAAACAAAGCTAATTGAATCAAATGTAAGTCAAACACATTCAAACAGAGCTTTTTGAATCAAATGAAATTCAAATGCATTCAACAAAGCTAATTGAATCAAACGAAAGTCAAAAACATCTAAAAAAATCTAATTAAATCAAATGAAAGTCAAACACATTCAGACAAAGCTATTTGAATCAAATGAAAGTCAAATGCATTATACAAATCTAATTGACTCAAATGAAAGTAAAAAACATCTAAAAAATTCAAATTAAATCAATAAAAGGTCAAACACATTCAAACTAAACTATTTGAATCAAATGAAAGTCAAAGGCAATCTATAAAGCTAATTGAATCAAATGAAAGTCAAACATATTCAAACAAAGCTAATTGAATCAAAGGAATCTCAAACACATTCAAACAAAGCTAATTGAATCAAATGAAAGTAAAAAAACATTCAAACAAACCTAATTGAATCAAATGAAAGTTAAAGATATTCAAACAGAGCTAATTGAATCAAATGAAAGTCAAACACATCCAAACAAAGCTAATTGAATCAAATGTAAGTCAAACACATTCAAACAGAGCTTTTTGAATCAAATGAAAGTCAAATGCATTCAACAAAGCTAATTGAATCAAATGAAAGTAAAAAACATCTAAAAAATCTAATTAAATCAAATGAAAGTCAAACACATTCAGACAAAGCTGTTTGAATCAAATGAAAGTCAAACACATTCAACAAAGCTGTTTGAATCAAATGAAGGTCAAACACATTCAAACAAAACTATTTGAATCAAGTGAAAGTCAAATGCATTCTATAAAGCTAATTGAATCAAATTAAAGTCAAACACATCAAAACAAAGCTAATTGAATCAAATGAAAGTAAAACACATTCAAACAAAGTCTAATTGAATCAAATAAAATTCAAACACATTCAAACAGAGCTAATTGAATCAAATGAAAGTCAAACACATTCAAAAATAGCTTTTTGAATCTAATGAAGGTCAAATGCAATCTACAAAGCTAATTAAATCAAATGAAAGTCAAACACATTCAAACAAAACTAAATGAATCAAATGAAAGTCAAAAACATCTAAAAAAACCTAATTAAATCAAATGAAAGTCAAACAGATTCAAACAAATCTATTGGAATCTAATGAAAGTCAAATACATTCTACAAAGCTTATTGAGTCAAATGAAAGTAAAAAAACATTCGAACAAAGCCAAATGAATCCAATGAAAGTCAAACACATTCAAACTAAACTATTTGAATCAAATGAAAGTCAAATGCATTCTACAAAGCTAATTGAATCAAATGAAAGTCAAAAACATTCCAACAAATGAAAGTCAAACACATTGAAACAAAGCTAATTGGATCAAATGTAAGTCAAACACATTCCAACAAAGCTATTTGAATCAAATTAAACAAAAATGCATTCGACAAAGCGAATTGAATCAAATGAAAGTCAAAAACATTTCAACAAAGCCAATTGAATCAAATGAAAGTCAAACACATTCAAACAAACCTAATTGAATCAAATGAAAGTCAAACACATTCAAACAGAGCATTTTGAATCAATTGATAGTCAAATGCATTAAACAAAGCTAATTGAATCAAATGAAAGTAAAAAACATCTAAAAAAACCTAATTAAATCAAATGAAAGTCAAATACATTCAAACAAAGCTATTTAAATCAAATAAAAGTCAAATGCACTCAAACAAAGCTATTGAAAGTCAAATGCTTTCTACAAAGCCAATTGAATCAAATGAAAGTCAAACACATTCAAACAAACCTAATTAAATTAAATGAAAGTCAAATACATTCAAACAAAGCTAATTGAATACAATGAAAGTCAAACACATTCAAACAAAGCTGATTAGATCAAATGTAAGTCAAACACATTCAAACAGAGCTTTTTGAATCAAATTAAAGTCAAATACATTCAACAAAGCTAATTGAATCAAACGAAAGTCAAAAACATCTAAAAAAATCTTATTAAATCAAATGAAAGTCAAACACATCCAAACAAAGCTAATTGAATCAAATGAAAGTAAAACACATTCAAACAAAGTCTAATTGAATCAAATAAAATTCAAACGCATTCAAACAGAGCTAATTGAATCAAATGAAAGTCAAACACATTCAAAAAGAGCTTTTTGAATCTAATGAAGGTCAAATGCAATCTACAAAGCTAATTAAATCAAATGAAAGTCAAACACATTCAAACAAAACTAAATGAATCAAATGAAAGTCAAAAACATCTAAAAAAACCTAATTAAATCAAATGAAAGTCAAACACATTCAAACAAAGCTATTGGAATCTAATGAAAGTCAAACGCATTCTACAAAGCTTATTGAATCAAATGAAAGTAAAAAAACATTCGAACAAAGCCAAATGAATCCAATGAAAGTCAAACACATTCAAACTAAACTATTTGAATCAAATGAAAGTCAAATGCATCCTACAAAGCTAATTGAATCAAATGAAAGTCAAAAACATTCCAACAAATGAAAGTCAAACACATTGAAACAAAGCTAATTGGATCAAATGTAAGTCAAACACATTCAAACAAAGCTATTTGAATCAAATTAAACAAAAATGCATTCGACCAAGCTAATTGAATCAAATGAAAGTCAAAAACATTTCAACAAAGCCAATTGAATCAAATGAAAGTCAAACACATTCAAACAAACCTAATTGAATCAAATGAAAGTCAAACACATTCGAACAGAGCATTTTGAATCAATTGACAGTCAAATGCATTAAACAAAGCTAATTGAATCAAATGAAAGTAAAAAACATCTAAAAAAACCTAATTAAATCAAATGAAAGTCAAATACATTCAAACAAAGCTATTTAAATCAAATAAAAGTCAAATGCACTCAAACAAAGCTATTGAAAGTCAAATGCTTTCTACAAAGCCAATTGAATCAAATGAAAGTCAAACACATTCAAACAAACCTAATTAAATTAAATGAAAGTCAAACACATTCAAACAAAGCTGATTAGATCAAATGTAAGTCAAACACATTCAAACAGAGCTTTTTGAATCAAATTAAAGTCAAATACATTCAACAAAGCTAATTGAATCAAACGAAAGTCAAAAACATCTAAAAAAATCTTATTAAATCAAATGAAAGTCAAACACATCCAAACAAAGCTAATTGAATCAAATGAAAGTAAAACACATTCAAACAAAGTCTAATTGAATCAAATAAAATTCAAACACATTCAAACAGAGCTAATTGAATCAAATGAAAGTCAAACACATTCAAACAGAGCATTTTGAATCAATTGATAGTCAAATGCATTAAACAAAGCTAATTGAATCAAATGAAAGTAAAAAACATCTAAAAAAACCTAATTAAATCAAATGAAAGTCAAATACATTCAAACAAAGCTATTTAAATAAAATAAAAGTCAAATGCACTCAAACAAAGCTATTGAAAGTCAAATGCTTTATACAAATCCAATTGAATCAAATGAAAGTCAAACACATTCAAACAAACCTAATTAAATTAAATGAAAGTCAAACACATTCAAACAAAGCTAATTGAATACAATGAAAGTCAAACACATTCAAACAAAGCTGATTAGATCAAATGTAAGTCAAACACATTCAAACAGAGCTTTTTGAATCAAATTAAAGTCAAATACATTCAACAAAGCTAATTGAATCAAACGAAAGTCAAAAACATCTAAAAAATCTTATTAAATCAAATGAAAGTCAAACACATTCAGACAAAGCTATTTAAATCAAATGAAATTCAAATGCATTCTACAAATCTAATAGAATCAAATGAAAGTAAAAACATCTAAAAAAATTCAAATTAAATCAATAAAAGGTCAAACACATTCAAACAAAACTATTTGAATCAAATGAAAGTCAAAGGCAATCTATAAAGCTAATTGAATCAAATGAAAGTCAAACACATTCAAAGAAAGCTAATTGAATCAAATGAAAGTTAAACACATTCAAACAAAGCTAATTGAATCAAATGAAAGTAAAACACATTCAAACAAACCTAATTGAATCAAATGAAAGTCAAAGATATTCAAACAGAGCTAATTGAATCAAATGAAAATCAAACACATCCAAACAAAGCTAATTGAATTAAATGTAAGTCAAACACATTGAAACAAAGCTTTTTGAATCAAATGAAAGTCAAATGCATTCAACAAAGCTAATTGAATCAAATGAAAGTCAAAAACCTCTAAAAAAATCTAATTAAATCAAATGAAAGTCAAACACATTCAGACAAAGCTGTTTGAATCAAATGAAAGTCAAACACATTCAACAAAGCTATTTGAGTTAAATGAAAGTCAAATGCAATCTACAAAGCTAATTGAATCAAATGAAAGTTAAACACATTCAAACAAACCTAACAGAGTCAAATGTAAGTCAAATACATTCAAACAGAGCTTTTTGAATCAAATGAAAGTCAAATGCATTCAACAAAGCTCATTGAATCAAATGAACGTCAAAAACATCTAAAAAAATCTAATTAAATCAAATGAAAGTCAAACACATTCAGACAAAGCTATTTAAATCAAATGAAAGTCAAATGTATTCTACAAAACTAATTGAATCAAATGAAAGTAAAAAACATTCCAACAAAGCCAATTGAATCAAATGAAAGTCAAACACATTTAAACAAACCTAATTGATTCAAATGAAAGTCAAACACATTCAAACAGACCTAATTGAATCAAATGAAAGTCAAACACATTCAAAAAGAGCTTTTTGAATCAAATGACGGTCAAATGCAATCTACACAGCTAATTGAATCAAATGAAAGTCAAACACATTGAAACAAAGCTAATTGGATCAAATGTAATTCAAACTCATTCAAACAGAGCATTTTGAATCAATTGAAAGTCAAATGCATTCAACAAAGCTAATTGAATCAAATGAAAGTACAAAACATCTAAAAAAACCTAATTAAATCAAATGAAAGTCAAACACATTCAGACAAAGCTAATTGAATCAAATGAAAGTCAAACACATTCAAACAAATCTGATTAGATCAAATGTAAGTCAAACGCATTCAAACAGAGCTTTTTGAATCAAATTAAAGTCAAATGCATTCAACAAAGCTAATTGAATCAAACGAAAGTCAAAAACATCTAAAAAAATCTAATTAAATCAAATGAAAGTCAAACACATTCAGACAAAGCTATTTGAATCAAATGAAATTCAAATGCATTCTACAAATCTAATTGAATCAAATGAAAGTAAAAACATCTAAAAAAATTCAAATTAAATCAATAAAAGGTCAAACACATTCAAACAAAACTATTTGAATCAAGTGAAAGTCAAATGCATTCTAAAAAGCTAATTGAATCAAATTAAAGTCAAACACATCCAAACAAAGCTAATTGAATCAAATGAAAGTAAAACACATTCAAACAAAGTCTAATTGAATCAAATAAAATTCAAACACATTCAAACAGAGCTAATTGAATCAAATGAAAGTCAAACACATTCAAAAAGAGCTTTTTGAATCTAATGAAGGTCAAATGCAATCTACAAAGCTAATTAAATCAAATGAAAGTCAAACACATTGAAACAAAGCTAATTGGATCAAATGTGAGTCAAACACATTCAAACAGAGCTTTTTGAATCAAATGAAAGTCAAATGCATTCATCAAAGCTAATTGAATCAAATGAAAGTCGAAAACATTGAACAAAACTAATTGAATCAAATGAAAGTCAAACAAATTCAAAAAGAGCTTTTTGAATCAAATGAAGGTCAAATGCATTTAAGAAAGCAAATTGAATCAAATGAAAGTCAAACACATTCAAACAAAGCTAATTGAATCAAATGTAAGTCAAACACATTCAAACAGAGCTTTTTGATCAAATGAAATTCAAATGCATTCAACAAAGCTAATTGAATCAAACGAAAGTCAAAAACATCTAAAAAAATCTAATTAAACCAAATGAAAGTCAAACACATTCAGACAAAGCTATTTGAATCAAATGAAAGTCAAATGCATTCTACAAATCTAATTGACTCAAATGAAAGTAAAAACCATCTAAAAAATTCAAATTAAATTAATAAAAGGTCAAACACATTCAAACAAAACTATTTGAATCAAGTGAAAGTCAAATGCATTCTATAAAGCTAATTGAATCAAATTAAAGTCAAACACATCCAAACAAAGCTAATTGAATCAAATGAAAGTAAAACACATTCAAACAAAGTCTAATTGAATCAAATAAAATTCAGACACATTCAAACAGAGCTAATTGAATCAAATGAAAGTCAAACACATTCAAAAAGAGCTTTTTGAATCTAATGAAGGTCAAATGCAATCTACAAAGCTAATTAAATCAAATGAAAGTCAAACACATTCAAACAAAACTAAATTAATCAAATGAAAGTCAAAAACATCTAAAAAAACCTAATTAAATCAAATGAAAGTCAAACACATTCAGACAAAGCTATTTGAATCCAATGAAAGTAAAAAACATTCAAAAAGAGCTTTTTGAATCAAATGACGGACAAATGCAATCTACAAAGCTAATTGAATCAAATGAAAGTCAAACACATTGAAACAAAGCTAATTGGATCAAATGTGAATCAAACACATTCAAACAGAGCTTTTTGAATCAAATGAAAGTCAAATGCATTCATCAAAGCTAATTGAATCAAATGAAAGTCAAATGCATTCATCAAAGCTAATTGAATCAAATGAAAGTCGAAAACATTGAACAAAGCTAATTGAATCAAATGAAAGTCAAACAAATTCAAAAAGAGCGTTTTGAATCAAATGAAGGTCAAATGCATTTAAGAAAGCTAATTAAATCAAATGAAAGTCAAACACATTCAAACAAAGCTAATTGAATCAAATGTAAGTCAAACACATTCAAACAGAGCTTTTTGAATCAAATGAAATTCAAATGCATTCAACAAAGCTAATTGAATCAAACGAAAGTCAAAAACATCTAAAAAAATCTAATTAAATCAAATGAAAATCAAACACATTCAGACAAAGCTATTTGAATCAAATGAAAGTCAAATGCATTCTACAAATCTAATTGACTCAAATGAAAGTAAAAAACATCTAAAAAATTCAAATTAAATCAATAAAAGGTCAAACACATTCAAACAAAACTGTTTGAATCAAGTGAAAGTCAAATGCATTCTATAAAGCTAATTGAATCAAATTAAAGTCAAACACATCCAAACAAAGCTAATTGAATCAAATGAAAGTAAAACACATTCAAACAAAGTCTAATTGAATCAAATAAAATTCAAACACATTCAAACAGAGCTAATTGAATCAAATGAAAGTCAAACACATTCAAAAAGAGCTTTTTGAATCTAATGAAGGTCAAATGCAATCTACAAAGCTAATTAAATCAAATGAAAGTCAAACACATTCAAACAAAACTAAATGAATCAAATGAAAGTAAAAAACATCTAAAAAAACCTAATTAAATCAAATGAAAGTCAAACACATTCAAACAAAGCTATTGGAATCTAATGAAAGTCAAATGCATTCTACAAAGCTTATTGAATCGAATGAAAGTAAAAAACATTCGAACAAAGCCAAATGAATCAAATGAAAGTCAAACACATTCAAACTAAACTATTTGAATCAAATGAAAGTCAAATGCATTCTACAAAGCTAATTGAATCAAATGAAAGTCAAAAACATTCCAACAAAGCCAATTGAATCAAATGAAAGTCGAACACATTCAAACAAACCTAATTGAATCAAATGAAAGTCAAACACATTCAAACAGACCTAATTGAATCAAATGAAAGTCAAACACATTCAAAAAGAGCTTTTTGAATCAAATGACGGTCAAATGCAATCTACAAAGCTAATTGAATCAAATGAAAGTCAAACACATTGAAACAAAGCTAATTGGATCAAATGTGAGTCAAACACATTCAACAGAGCTTTTTGAATCAAATGAAAGTCAAATGCATTCATCAAAGCTAATTGAATCAAATGAAAGTCAAATGCATTCATCAAAGCTAATTGAATCAAATGAAAGTCGAAAACATTGAACAAAGCTAATTGAATCAAATGAAAGTCAAACAAATTCAAAAAGAGCGTTTTGAATCAAATGAAGGTCAAATGCATTTAAGAAAGCTAATTGAATCAAATGAAAGTCAAACACATTCAAACAAAGCTAATTGAATCAAATGTAAGTCAAACACATTCAAACAGAGCTTTTTGAATCAAATGAAATTCAAATGCATTCAACAAAGCTAATTGAATCAAACGAAAGTAAAAAACATCTAAAAAAATCTAATTAAATCAAATGAAAGTCAAACACATTCAGACAAAGCTATTTGAATCAAATGAAAGTCAAATGCATTCTACAAATCTAATTGACTTAAATGAAAGTAAAAAACATCTAAAAAATTCAAATTAAATCAATAAAAGGTCAAACACATTCAAGCAAAACTATTTGAATCAAGTGAAAGTCAAATGCATTCTATAAAGCTAATTGAATCAAATTAAAGTCAAACACATCCAAACAAAGCTAATTGAATCAAATGAAAGTAAAACACATTCAAACAAAGTCTAATTGAATCAAATAAAATTCAAACACATTCAAACAAAGCTAATTGAATCAAATGAAAGTCAAACACATTCAAAAAGAGCTTTTTGAATCTATTGAAGGTCAAATGCAATCTACAAAGCTAATTAAATCAAATGAAAGTCAAACACATTGATGTAAATCTAAATACCCCCTCCCGAATATGGGTTGATGGATTTAAAAATACTTATAGTTAGAATACTCAAATATCATGGAACAAGATAAAAGGGCCAAAACTCAAGGACACACTCAAAGTTTTGGGGTTTTAGGCCAGAGATAAGACTCACTCAATCTCTCCTAAGCTTATCACTCAAGACTCACTCAAAGCAATAAGGGAACACTTGAACTTGAGACAAACTCTAAGTTAAAATGCTATAAACACAAGGTTTTTTATCAAATCTCAAAACTCTCCTTAATTTCTGTTTTGCTCTCCCTTTTATAGAGGAAAGGAGCAGCAAAAGCACACCAAAAGCCAAGGAAACCGTCCAAGAATGAAAGGCCAACAGCCAATGGTTTCCTCCATGATTTAAGCCTTGATTTAAGCTAAGTAATGAAAGCATAATAAAGCCTATTGATAACCCCCCATTACAACCGGCCAAGAGCTAGATTCTTGGAATTATTTCAGCAACATTAACTAGCACATAAGTTAATAATAGATAGTAAATGGCCTAGGATCCACACGCCCAAAATAGTCATGAAATGCGTCCAAAATGTGATGCTAGCCAACCGTGTACCAATCTTCAATCTTCCCATGAAATGCAGCATAGAATTTCACCCTTCTTTGTGAATGGGAAAAACCCAAGAGTCTCTAAGACTAAAGCAACAGGTTCATTAGATGTCCACTTTGGATCACACATTCAAACAAAACTAAATGAATCAAATGAAAGTCAAAAACATCTAAAAAAACCTAATTAAATCAAATGAAAGTCAAACACATTCAAACAAAGCTATTGGAATCTAATGAAAGTCAAATGCATTCTACAAAGCTTATTGAATCAAATGAAAGTAAAAAAACATTCGAACAAAGCCAAATGAATCCAATGAAAGTCAAACACATTCAAACTAAACTATTTGAATCAAATGAAAGTCAAATGCATTCTACAAAGCTAATTGAATCAAATGAAAGTCAAAAACATTCCAACAAAGCCAATTGAATCAAATGAAAGTCAAACACATTCAAACAAACCTAATTGAATCAAATGAAAGTCAAACACATTCAAACAGACCTAATTGAATCAAATGAAAGTCAAACACATTCAAAAAGAGCTTTTTGAATCAAATGACGGTCAAATGCAATCTACAAAACTAATTGAATCAAATGAAAGTCAAACACATTGAAACAAAGCTAATTGGATCAAATGTAAGTCAAACACATTCAAACAGAGCATTTTGAATCAATTGAAAGTCAAACGCATTCAACAAAGCTAATTGAATCAAATGAAAGTAAAAAAAACATCTAAAAAAACCTAATTAAATCAAATGAAAGTCAAATACATTCAAACAAAGCTATTTAAATCAAATAAAAGTCAAATGCACTCAAACAAAGCTATTGAAAGTCAAATGCTTTCTACAAAGCCAATTGAATCAAATGAAAGTCAAACACATTCAAACAAAGCTAATTGAATCAAATGAAAGTAAAACACATTCAAACAAACCTAATTGAATCAAATGAAAGTCAAAGACATTCAAACACAACTAATTGAATCAAATGAAAGTCAAACACATCCAAACAAAGCTAATTGAATCAAATGTAAGTCAAACACATTCAAACAAAGCTTTTTGAATCAAATGAAAGTCAAATGCATTCAACAAAGCTAATTGAATCAAATGAAAGTCGAAAACATTGAACAAAGCTAATTGAATCAAATGAAAGTCAAACAAATTCAAAAAGAGCGTTTTGAATCAAATGAAGGTCAAATCCATTTAAGAAAGCTAATTGAATCGAATGAAAGTCAAACACATTCAAACAAAGCTAATTGAATCAAATGTAAGTCAAACACATTCAAACAGAGCTTTTTGAATCAAATGAAATTCAAATGCATTCAACAAAGCTAATTGAATCAAACGAAAGTCAAAAACATCTAAAAAAATCTAATTAAATCAAATGAAAGTCAAACACATTCAGACAAAGCTATTTGAATCAAATGAAAGTCAAATGCATTCTACAAATCTAATTGACTCAAATGAAAGTAAAAAACATCTAAAAAATTCAAATTAAATCAATAAAAGGTCAAACACATTCAAACAAAACTATTTGAATCAAGTGAAAGTCAAATGCATTCTATAAAGCTAGTTGAATCAAATTAAAGTCAAACACATCCAAACAAAGCTAATTGCATCAAATGAAACTAAAACACATTCAAACAAAGTCTAATTGAATCAAATGAAATTCAAACACATTCAAACAGAGCTAATTGAATCAAATGAAAGTCAAACACATTCAAAAAGAGCTTTTTGAATCTAATGAAGGTCAAATGCAATCTACAAAGCTAATTAAATCAAATGAAAGTGAAACACATTCAAACAAAACTAAATGAATCAAATGAAAGTCAAAACATCTAAAAAAACCTAATTAAATCAAATGAAAGTCAAACACATTCAAACAAAGCTATTGGAATCTAATGAAAGTCAAATGCATTCTACAAAGCTTATTGAATCAAATGAAAGTAAAAAACATTCGAACAAAGCCAAATGAATCCAATGAAAGTCAAACACATTAAAACTAAACTATTTGAATCAAATGAAAGTCAAATGCATTCTACAAAGCTAATTGAATCAAATGAAAGTCAAAAACATTCCAACAAAGTTAATTGAATCAAATGAAAGTCAAACACATTCAAACAAACCTAATTGAATCAAATGAAAGTCAAACACATTCAAACAGACCTAATTGAATCAAATGAAAGTCAAACACATTCAAAAAGAGCTTTTTGAATCAAATGACGGTCAAATGCAATCTACAAAGCTAATTGAATCAAATGAAAGTCAAACACATTGAAACAAAGCTAATTGGATCAAATGTAAGTCAAACACATTCAAACAGAGCATTTTGAATCAAATGAAAGTCAAACGCATTCAATAAAGCTAATTGAATCAAATGAAAGTAAAAAAAACATCTAAAAAAACCTAATTAAATCAAATGAAAGTCAAATACATTCAAACAAAGCTATTTAAATCAAATAAAAGTCAAATGCACTCAAACAAAGCTATTGAAAGTCAAATGCTTTCTACAAAGCCAATTGAATCAAATGAAAGTCAAACACATTCAAACAAAGCTAATTGAATCAAATGAAAGTAAAACACATTCAAACAAACCTAATTGAATCAAATGAAAGTCAAAGACATTCAAACAGAACTAATTGAATCAAATGAAAGTCAAACACATCCAAACAAAGCTAATTGAATCAAATGTAAGTCAAACACATTCAAACAAAGCTTTTTGAATCAAATGAAAGTCAAATGCATTCAACAAAGCTAATTGAATCAAATGAAAGTCGAAAAAATTGAACAAAGCTAATTGAATCAAATGAAAGTCAAACAAGTTCAAAAAGAGCGTTTTGAATCAAATGAAGGTCAAATGCATTTAAGAAAGCTAATTGAATCAAATGAAAGTCAAACACATTCAAACAAAGCTAATTGAATCAAATGTAAGTCAAACACATTCAAACAGAGCTTTTTGAATCAAATGAAATTCAAATGCATTCAACAAAGCTAATTGAATCAAACGAAAGTCAAAAACATCTAAAAAAATCTAATTAAATCAAATGAAAGTCAAACACATTCAGACAAAGCTATTTGAATCAAATGAAAGTCAAATGCATTCTACAAATCTAATTGACTCAAATGAAAGTAAAAAACATCTAAAAAATTCAAATTAAATCAATAAAAGGTCAAACACATTCAAACAAAACTATTTGAATCAAGTGAAAGTCAAATGCATTCTATAAAGCTAGTTGAATCAAATTAAAGTCAAACACATCCAAACAAAGCTAATTGCATCAAATGAAACTAAAACACATTCAAACAAAGTCTAATTGAATCAAATGAAATTCAAACACATTCAAACAGAGCTAATTGAATCAAATGAAAGTCAAACACATTCAAAAAGAGCTTTTTGAATCTAATGAAGGTCAAATGCAATCTACAAAGCTAATTAAATCAAATGAAAGTGAAACACATTCAAACAAAACTAAATGAATCAAATGAAAGTCAAAACATCTAAAAAAACCTAATTAAATCAAATGAAAGTCAAACACATTCAAACAAAGCTATTGGAATCTAATGAAAGTCAAATGCATTCTACAAAGCTTATTGAATCAAATGAAAGTAAAAAACATTCGAACAAAGCCAAATGAATCCAATGAAAGTCAAACACATTAAAACTAAACTATTTGAATCAAATGAAAGTCAAATGCATTCTACAAAGCTAATTGAATCAAATGAAAGTCAAAAACATTCCAACAAAGTTAATTGAATCAAATGAAAGTCAAACACATTCAAACAAACCTAATTGAATCAAATGAAAGTCAAACACATTCAAACAGACCTAATTGAATCAAATGAAAGTCAAACACATTCAAAAAGAGCTTTTTGAATCAAATGACGGTCAAATGCAATCTACAAAGCTAATTGAATCAAATGAAAGTCAAACACATTGAAACAAAGCTAATTGGATCAAATGTAAGTCAAACACATTCAAACAGAGCATTTTGAATCAAATGAAAGTCAAACGCATTCAATAAAGCTAATTGAATCAAATGAAAGTAAAAAAAACATCTAAAAAAACCTAATTAAATCAAATGAAAGTCAAATACATTCAAACAAAGCTATTTAAATCAAATAAAAGTCAAATGCACTCAAACAAAGCTATTGAAAGTCAAATGCTTTCTACAAAGCCAATTGAATCAAATGAAAGTCAAACACATTCAAACAAAGCTAATTGAATCAAATGAAAGTAAAACACATTCAAACAAACCTAATTGAATCAAATGAAAGTCAAAGACATTCAAACAGAACTAATTGAATCAAATGAAAGTCAAACACATCCAAACAAAGCTAATTGAATCAAATGTAAGTCAAACACATTCAAACAAAGCTTTTTGAATCAAATGAAAGTCAAATGCATTCAACAAAGCTAATTGAATCAAATGAAAGTCGAAAAAATTGAACAAAGCTAATTGAATCAAATGAAAGTCAAACAAGTTCAAAAAGAGCGTTTTGAATCAAATGAAGGTCAAATGCATTTAAGAAAGCTAATTGAATCAAATGAAAGTCAAACACATTCAAACAAAGCTAATTGAATCAAATGTAAGTCAAACACATTCAAACAGAGCTTTTTGAATCAAATGAAATTCAAATGCATTCAACAAAGCTAATTGAATCAAACGAAAGTCAAAAACATCTAAAAAAATCTAATTAAATCAAATGAAAGTCAAACACATTCAGACAAAGCTATTTGAATCAAATGAAAGTCAAATGCATTCTACAAATCTAATTGACTCAAATGAAAGTAAAAAACATCTAAAAAATTCAAATTAAATCAATAAAAGGTCAAACACATTCAAACAAAACTATTTGAATCAAGTGAAAGTCAAATGCATTCTATAAAGCTAATTGAATCAAATTAAAGTCAAACACATCCAAACAAAGCTAATTGCATTAAATGAAACTAAAACACATTCAAACAAAGTCTAATTGAATCAAATGAAATTCAAACACATTCAAACAGAGCTAATTGAATCAAATGAAAGTCAAACACATTCAAAAAGAGCTTTTTGAATCTAATGAAGGTCAAATGCAATCTACAAAGCTAATTAAATCAAATGAAAGTCAAACACATTCAAACAAAACTAAATGAATCAAATGAAAGTCAAAAACATCTAAAAAAACCTAATTAAATCAAATGAAAGTCAAACACACTCAAACAAAGCTATTGGAATCTAATTAAAGTCAAATGCATTCTACAAAGCTTATTGAATCAAATGAAAGTAAAAAACATTCGAACAAAGCCAAATGAATCCAATGAAAGTCAAACACATTAAAACTAAACTATTTGAATCAAATGAAAGTCAAATGCATTCTACAAAGCTAATTGAATCAAATGAAAGTCAAAAACATTCCAACAAAGTTAATTGAATCAAATGAAAGTCAAACACATTCAAACAAACCTAATTGAATCAAATGAAAGTCAAACACATTCAAACAGACCTAATTGAATCAAATAAAAGTCAAACACATTCAAAAAGAGCTTTTTGAATCAAATGACGGTCAAATGCAATCTACAAAGCTAATTGAATCAAATGAAAGTCAAACACATTGAAACAAAGCTAATTGGATCAAATGTAAGTCAAACACATTCAAACAGAGCATTTTAAATCAAATGAAAGTCAAACGCATTCAATAAAGCTAATTGAATCAAATGAAAGTAAAAAAAACATCTAAAAAAACCTAATTAAATCAAATGAAAGTCAAATACATTCAAACAAAGCTATTTAAATCAAATAAAAGTCAAATGCACTCAAACAAAGCTATTGAAAGTCAAATGCTTTCTACAAAGCCAATTGAATCAAATGAAAGTCAAACACATTCAAACAAAGCTAATTGAATCAAATGAAAAGAAAAACACATTCAAACAAACCTAATTGAATCAAATGAAAGTCAAAGACATTCAAACAGAACTAATTGAATCAAATGAAAGTCAAACACATCCAAACAAAGCTAATTGAATCAAATGTAAGTCAAACACATTCAAACAAAGCTTTTTGAATCAAATGAAAGTCAAATGCATTCAACAAAGCTAATTGAATCAAATGAAAGTCGAAAAAATTGAACAAAGCTAATTGAATCAAATGAAAGTCAAACAAGTTCAAAAAGAGCGTTTTGAATCAAATGAAGGTCCAATGCATTTAAGAAAGCTAATTGAATCAAATAAAAGTCAAACACATTCAAACAAAGCTAATTGAATCAAATGTAAGTCAAACACATTCAAACAGAGCTTTTTGAATCAAATGAAATTCAAATGCATTCAACAAAGCTAATTGAATCAAACGAAAGTCAAAAACATCTAAAAAAATCTAATTAAATCAAATGAAAGTCAAACACATTCAGACAAAGCTATTTGAATCAAATGAAAGTCAAATGCATTCTACAAATCTAATTGACTCAAATGAAAGTAAAAAACATCTAAAAAATTCAAATTAAATCAATAAAAGGTCAAACACATTCAAACAAAACTATTTGAATCAAGTGAAAGTCAAATGCATTCTATAAAGCTAATTGAATCAAATTAAAGTCAAACACATCCAAACAAAGCTAATTGCATCAAATGAAACTAAAACACATTCAAACAAAGTCTAATTGAATCAAATGAAATTCAAACACATTCAAACAGAGCTAATTGAATCAAATGAAAGTCAAACACATTCAAAAAGAGCTTTTTGAATCTAATGAAGGTCAAATGCAATCTACAAAGCTAATTAAATCAAATGAAAGTCAAACACATTCAAACAAAACTAAATGAATCAAATGAAAGTCAAAAACATCTAAAAAAACCTAATTAAATCAAATGAAAGTCAAACACATTCAAACAAAGCTATTGGAATCTAATGAAAGTCAAATGCATTCTACAAAGCTTATTGAATCAAATGAAAGTAAAAAACATTCGAACAAAGCCAAATGAATCCAATGAAAGTCAAACACATTCAAACTAAACTATTTGAATCAAATGAAAGTCAAATGCATTCTACAAAGCTAATTGAATCAAATGAAAGTCAAAAACATTCCAACAAAGTTAATTGAATCAAATGAAAGTCAAACACATTCAAACAAACCTAATTGAATCAAATGAAAGTCAAACACATTCAAACAGACCTAATTGAATCAAATGAAAGTCAAACACATTCAAAAAGAGCTTTTTGAATCAAATGACGGTCAAATGCAATCTACAAAGCTAATTGAATCAAATGAAAGTCAAACACATTGAAACAAAGCTAATTGGATCAAATGTAAGTCAAACTCATTCAAACAGAGCATTTTGAATCAATTGAAAGTCAAACGCATTCAACAAAGCTAATTGAATCAAATGAAAGTAAAAAAAACATCTAAAAAAACCTAATTAAATCAAATGAAAGTCAAATACATTCAAACAAAGCTATTTAAATCAAATAAAAGTCAAATGCACTCAAACAAAGCTATTGAAAGTCAAATGCTTTCTACAAAGCCAATTGAATCAAATGAAAGTCAAACACATTCAAACAAAGCTAATTGAATCAAATGAAAGTAAAACACATTCAAACAAACCTAATTGAATCAAATGAAAGTCAAAGACATTCAAACAGAACTAATTGAATCAAATGAAAGTCAAACACATCCAAACAAAAATAATTGAATCAAATGTAAGTCAAACACATTCAAACAAAGCTTTTTGAATCAAATGAAAGTCAAATGCATTCATTAAAGCTAATTGAATCAAATGAAAGTCGAAAAAATTGAACAAAGCTAATTGAATCAAATGAAAGTCAAACAAGTTCAAAAAGAGCGTTTTGAATCAAATGAAGCTCAAATGCATTTAAGAAAGCTAATTGAATCAAATGAAAGTCAAACACATTCAAACAAAGCTAATTGAATCAAATGTAAGTCAAACACATTCAAACAGAGCTTTTTGAATCAAATGAAATTCAAATGCATTCAACAAAGCTATTTGAATCAAACGAAAGTCAAAAACATCTAAAAAAATCTAATTAAATCAAATGAAAGTCAAACACATTCAGACAAAGCTATTTGAATCAAATGAAAGTCAAATGCATTCTACAAATCTAATTGACTCAAATGAAAGTAAAAAACATCTAAAAAATTCAAATTAAATCAATAAAAGGTCAAACACATTCAAACAAAACTATTTGAATCAAGTGAAAGTCAAATGCATTCTATAAAGCTAATTGAATCAAATTAAAGTCAAACACATCCAAACAAAGCTAATTGCATCAAATGAAACTAAAACACATTCAAACAAAGTCTAATTGAATCAAATGAAATTCAAACACATTCAAACAGAGCTAATTGAATCAAATGAAAGTCAAACACATTCAAAAATAGCTTTTTGAATCTAATGAAGGTCAAATGCAATCTACAAAGCTAATTAAATCAAATGAAAGTCAAACACATTCAAACAAAACTAAATGAATCAAATGAAAGTCAAAAACATCTAAAAAAACCTAATTAAATCAAATGAAAGTCAAACACATTCAAACAAAGCTATTGGAATCTAATGAAAGTCAAATGCATTCTACAAAGCTTATTGAATCAAATGAAAGTAAAAAACATTCGAACAAAGCCAAATGAATCCAATGAAAGTCAAACACATTCAAACTAAACTATTTGAATCAAATGAAAGTCAAATGCATTCTACAAAGCTAATTGAATCAAATGAAAGTCAAAAACATTCCAACAAAGTTAATTGAATCAAATGAAAGTCAAACACATTCAAACAAACCTAATTGAATCAAATGAAAGTCAAACACATTCAAACAGACCTAATTGAATCAAATGAAAGTCAAACACATTCAAAAAGAGCTTTTTGAATCAAATGACGGTCAAATGCAATCTACAAAGCTAATTGAATCAAATGAAAGTCAAACACATTGAAACAAAGCTAATTGGATCAAATGTAAGTCAAACTCATTCAAACAGAGCATTTTGAATCAATTGAAAGTCAAACGCATTCAACAAAGCTAATTGAATCAAATGAAAGTAAAAAAAACATCTAAAAAAACCTAATTAAATCAAATGAAAGTCAAATACATTCAAACAAAGCTATTTAAATCAAATAAAAGTCAAATGCACTCAAACAAAGCTATTGAAAGTCAAATGCTTTCTACAAAGCCAATTGAATCAAATGAAAGTCAAACACATTCAAACAAAGCTAATTGAATCAAATGAAAGTAAAACACATTCAAACAAACCTAATTGAATCAAATGAAAGTCAAAGACATTCAAACAGAACTAATTGAATCAAATGAAAGTCAAACACATCCAAACAAAAATAATTGAATCAAATGTAAGTCAAACACATTCAAACAAAGCTTTTTGAATCAAATGAAAGTCTAATGCATTCATTAAAGCTAATTGAATCAAATGAAAGTCGAAAAAATTGAACAAAGCTAATTGAATCAAATGAAAGTCAAACAAGTTCAAAAAGAGCGTTTTGAATCAAATGAAGGTCAAATGCATTTAAGAAAGCTAATTGAATCAAATGAAAGTCAAACACATTCAAACAAAGCTAATTGAATCAAATGTAAGTCAAACACATTCAAACAGAGCTTTTTGAATCAAATGAAATTCAAATGCATTCAACAAAGCTAATTGAATCAAACGAAAGTCAAAAACATCTAAAAAAATCTAATTAAATCAAATGAAAGTCAAACACATTCAGACAAAGCTATTTGAATCAAATGAAAGTCAAATGCATTCTACAAATCTAATTGACTCAAATGAAAGTAAAAAACATCTAAAAAATTCAAATTAAATCAATAAAAGGTCAAACACATTCAAACAAAACTATTTGAATCAAGTGAAAGTCAAATGCATTCTATAAAGCTAATTGAATCAAATTAAAGTCAAACACATCCAAACAAAGCTAATTGCATCAAATGAAACTAAAACACATTCAAACAAAGTCTAATTGAATCAAATGAAATTCAAACACATTCAAACAGAGCTAATTGTATCAAATGAAAGTCAAACACATTCAAAAAGAGCTTTTTGAATCTAATGAAGGTCAAATGCAATCTACAAAGCTAATTAAATCAAATGAAAGTCAAACACATTCAAACAAAACTAAATGAATCAAATGAAAGTCAAAAACATCTAAAAACACCTAATTAAATCAAATGAAAGTCAAACACATTCAAACAAAGCTATTGGAATCTAATGAAAGTCAAATGCATTCTACAAAGCTTATTGAATCAAATGAAAGTAAAAAACATTCGAACAAAGCCAAATGAATCCAATGAAAGTCAAACACATTCAAACTAAACTATTTGAATCAAATGAAAGTCAAATGCATTCTACAAAGCTAATTGAATCAAATGAAAGTCAAAAACATTCCAACAAAGTTAATTGAATCAAATGAAAGTCAAACACATTCAAACAAACCTAATTGAATCAAATGAAAGTCAAACACATTCAAACAGACCTAATTGAATCAAATGAAAGTCAAACACATTCAAAAAGAGCTTTTTGAATCAAATGACGGTCAAATGCAATCTACAAAGCTAATTGAATCAAATGAAAGTCAAACACATTGAAACAAAGCTAATTGGATCAAATGTAAGTCAAACACATTCAAACAGAGCATTTTGAATCAATTGAAAGTCAAACGCATTCAACAAAGCTAATTGAATCAAATGAAAGTAAAAAAACATCTAAAAAAACCTAATTAAATCAAATGAAAGTCAAATACATTCAAGCAAAGCTATTTAAATCAAATAAAAGTCAAATGCACTCAAACAAAGCTATTGAAAGTCAAATGCTTTCTACAAAGCCAATTGAATCAAATGAAAGTCAAACACATTCAAACAAAGCTAATTGAATCAAATGAAAGTAAAACACATTCAAACAAACCTAATTGAATCAAATGAAAGTCAAAGACATTCAAACAGAACTAATTGAATCAAATGAAAGTCAAACACATCCAAAAAAAGCTAATTGAATCAAATGTAAGTCAAACACATTCAAACAAAGGTTTTTGAATCAAATGAAAGTCAAATGCATGCAACAAAGCTTATTGAATCAAATGAAAGTAAAAAAAACATCTAAAAAAACCTAATTAAATCAAATGAAAGTCAAATACATTCAAACAAAGCTATTTAAATCAAATAAAAGTCAAATGCACTCAAACAAAGCTATTGAAAGTCAAATGCTTTCTACAAAGCCAATTGAATCAAATGAAAGTCAAACACATTCAAACAAAGCTAATTGAATCAAATGAAAGTAAAACACATTCAAACAAACCTAATTGAATCAAATGAAAGTCAAAGACATTCAAACAGAACTAATTGAATCAAATGAAAGTCAAACACATCCAAACAAAGCTAATTGAATCAAATGTAAGTCAAACACATTCAAACAAAGCTTTTTGAATCAAATGAAAGTCAAATGCATTCAACAAAGCTAATTGAATCAAATGAAAGTCGAAAACATTGAACAAAGCTAATTGAATCAAATGAAAGTCAAACAAGTTCAAAAAGAGCGTTTTGAATCAAATGAAGGTCAAATGCATTTAAGAAAACTAATTAAATCAAATGAAAGTCAAACACATTCAAACAAAGCTAATTGAATCAAATGTAAGTCAAACACATTCAAACAGAGCTTTTTGAATCAAATGAAATTCAAATGCATTCAACAAAGCTAATTGAATCAAACGAAAGTCAAAAACATCTAAAAAAATCTAATTAAATCAAATGAAAGTCAAACACATTCAGACAAAGCTATTTGAATCAAATGAAAGTCAAATGCATTCTACAAATCTAATTGACTCAAATGAAAGTAAAAAACATCTAAAAAATTCAAATTAAATCAATAAAAGGTCAAACACATTCAAACAAAACTATTTGAATCAAGTGAAAGTCAAATGCATTCTATAAAGCTAATTGAATCAAATTAAAGTCAAACACATCCAAACAAAGCTAATTGCATCAAATGAAACTAAAACACATCCAAACAAAGCTAATTGCATCAAACGAAACTAAAACACATTCAAACAGAGCTAATTGAATCAAATGAAAGTCAAACACATTCAAAAAGAGCTTTTTGAATCTAATGAAGGTCAAATGCAATCTACAAAGCTAATTAAATCAAATGAAAGTCAAACACATTCAAACAAAACTAAATGAATCAAATGAAAGTCAAAAACATCTAAAAAACCTAATTAAATCAAATGAAAGTCAAACACATTCAAACAAAGCTATTGGAATCTAATGAAAGTCAAATGCATTCTACAAAGCTTATTGAATCAAATGAAAGTAAAAAACATTCGAACAAAGCCAAATGAATCCAATGAAAGTCAAACACATTCAAACTAAACTATTTGAATCAAATGAAAGTCAAATGCATTCTACAAAGCTAATTGAATCAAATGAAAGTCAAAAACATTCCAACAAAGCCAATTGAATCAAATGAAAGTCAAACACATTCAAACAAACCTAATTGAATCAAATGAAAGTCAAACACATTCAAACAGACCTAATTGAATCAAATGAAAGTCAAACACATTCAAAAAGAGCTTTTTGAATCAAATGACGGTCAAATGCAATCTACAAAGCTAATTGAATCAAATGAAAGTCAAACACATTGAAACAAAGCTAATTGGATCAAATGTAAGTCAAACACATTCAAACAGAGCATTTTGAATCAATTGAAAGTCAAACGCATTCAACAAAGCTAATTGAATCAAATGAAAGTAAAAAAACATCTAAAAAAACCTAATTAAATCAAATGAAAGTCAAATACATTCAAACAAAGCTATTTAAATCAAATAAAAGTCAAATGCACTCAAACAAAGCTATTGAAAGTCAAATGCTTTCTACAAAGCCAATTGAATCAAATGAAAGTCAAACACATTCAAACAAAGCTAATTGAATCAAATGAAAGTAAAACACATTCAAACAAACCTAATTGAATCAAATGAAAGTCAAAGACATTCAAACAGAACTAATTGAATCAAATGAAAGTCAAACACATCCAAACAAAGCTAATTGAATCAAATGTAAGTCAAACACATTCAAACAAAGGTTTTTGAATCAAATGAAAGTCAAATGCATGCAACAAAGCTTATTGAATCAAATGAAAGTCAAAAACATCTAAAAAAATCTAATTAAATCAAATGAAAGTCAAACACATTCAAACAAAGCTGTTTGAATCAAATGAAAGTCAAACACATTTAACAAAGCTATTTGAGTTAAATGAAGTCAAATGCAATCTACAAAGCTAATTGAATCAAATGAAAGTTAAACACATTCAAACAAACCTAACAGAATCAAATGTAAGTCAAATACATTCAAACAGAGCTTTTTGAATCAAATGAAAGTCAAATATAATCTACAAAGGTAATTGAATCAAATGAAAGTCAAACACATTGAAACAAAGCTAATTGGATCAAATGTAAGTCAAACACATTCAAACAAAGCATTTTGAATCAATTGAAAGTCAAATGCATTCAACAAAGCTAATTGAATCAAATGAAAGTAAAAAAACATCTAAAAAACCTAATTAAATCAAATGAAAGTCAAATACATTCAAACAAAGCTATTTAAATCAAATAAAAGTCAAATGCACTCAAACAAAGCTATTGAAAGTCAAATGCTTTCTACAAAGCCAATTGAATCAAATGAAAGTCAAACACATTCAAACAAGCGATTTAAATCAAATAAAAGTCAAATGCACTCAAACAAAGCTATTGAAAGTCAAATGCTTTCTACAAAGCCAATTGAATCAAATGAAAGTAAAACACATTCAAACAAACCTAATTAAATTAAATGAAAGTCAAACACATTCAAACAAAGCTAATTGAATCAAATGAAAGTCAAACACATTCAAACAAAGCTAATTGAATCAAATGAAAGTAAAACACATTCAAACAAAGCTAATTGAATCAAATGAAAGTCAAAGATATTCAAACAGAGCTAATTGAATCAAATGAAAGTCAAACACATCCAAACAAAGCTAATTGAATCAAATGTAAGTCAAACACATTCAAACAGAGCTTTTTGAATCAAATGAAAGTCAAATGCATTCAACAAAGCTAATTGAATCAAATGAAAGTAAAAAACATCTAAAAAAATCTAATGAAATCAAATGAAAGTCAAACACATTCAGACAAAGCTGTTTGAATCAAATGAAAGTTAAACACATTCAACAAAGCTATTTGAGTTAAATGAAAGTCAAATGCAATCTACGAAGCTAATTGAATTAAATGAAAGTTAAACACATTCAAACAAACCTAACAGAATCAAATGTAAGTCAAATACATTCAAACAGAGCTTTTTGAATCAAATGAAAGTCAAATGCATTCAACAAAGCTTATTGAATCAAATGAAAGTCAAAAACATCTAAAAAAATCTAATTAAATCAAATGAAAGTCAAACACATTCAGACAAAGCAATTTGAATCAAATAAAGTAAAAAACATCTAAAAAAAACCTAATTAAATGAAATGAAAGTCAAACACAGTCAAACAAAGCTATTTAAATCAATTAAAAGTCAAATGCACTCAAACAAAGCTATTGAAAGTCAAATGCTTTCTACAAAGCCAATTGAATCAAATGAAAGTCAAACACATTCAAACAAACCTAATTAAATCAAATGAAAGTCAAACACATTCAAACAAACCTAATTAAATCAAATGAAAGTCAAACACATTCAAACAAAGCTAATTGAATCAAATGAAAGTCAAACACATTCAAACAAAGCTGATTAGATCAAATGTAAGTCAAACACATTCAAACAAAGCTAATTGAATCAAACGAAAGTCAAAAACATCTAAAAAAATCTAATTTAAATCAAATGAAAGTCAAACACATTCAGACAAAGCTATTTGAATCAAATGAAATTCAAATGCATCTACAGATCTAATTGAATCAAATGAAAGTAAAAACATCAAAAAAAAATTCAAATTAAATCAATAAAAGGTCAAACACATTCAAACAAAACTATTTAAATCAAATGAAAGTCAAAGGATATCTAAAAAGCTAATTGAATCAAATGAAAGTCAAACACATTCAAAGAAAGCTAATTGAATCAAATGAAAGTCAAACACATTCAAACAAAGCTTATTGAATCAAATGAAAGTAAAACACATTCAAACAAACCTAATTAAATCAAATGAAAGTCAAACACATTCAAACAAAGCTAATTGAATCAAATGAAAGTCAAACACATTCAAACAAAGCTGATTAGATCAAATGTAAGTCAAACACATTCAAACAGAGCTTTTTGAATAAAATTAAAGTCAAATGCATTCAACAAAGCTAATTGAATCAAACGAAAGTCAAAAACATCTAAAAAAATCTAATTAAATCAAATGAAAGTCAAACACATTCAGACATAGCTATTTGAATCAAATGAAATTCAAATGCATTCTACAAATCTATTTGAATCAAATGAAAGTAAAAACATCTAAAAAAATTCAAATTAAATCAATAAAAGGTCAAACACATTCAAACAAAACTATTTGAATCAAGTGAAAGTCAAATGCATTCTATAAAGCTAATTGAATCAAATTAAAGTCAAACACATCCAAACAAAGCTAATTGAATCAAATGTAAGTAAAACACATTCAAACAAAGTCTAATTGAATCAAATAAAATTCAAACACATTCAAACAAAGCTAATTGAATCAAATGAAAGTCAAACACATTCAAAAAGAGCTTTTTGAATCTAATGAAGGTCAAATGCAATCTACAAAGCTAATTAAATCAAATGAAAGTCAAACACAATCAAACAAAACTAAATGAATCAAATGAAAGTCAAAAACATCTAAAAAAACCTAATTAAATCAAATGAAAGTCAAACACATTCAAACAAAGCTATTGGAATCTAATGAAAGTCAAATGCATTCTACAAAGCTTATTGAATCAAATGAAAGTAAAAAATATTCGAACATAGCCAAATGAATCCAATGAAAGTCAAACACATTCAAACTAAACTATTTGAACCAAATGAAAGTCAAATGCATTCTACAAAGCTAATTGAATCAAATGAAAGTAAAAAACATTCCAACAAAGCCAATTGAATCAAATGAAAGTCAAACACATTCAAACAAACCTAATTGAATCAAATGAAAGTCAAACACATTCAAACAGACCTAATTGAATCAAATGAAAGTCAAACACATTCAAAAAGAGCTTTTTGAATCAAATGACGGTCAAATGCAATCTACAAAGCTAATTGAATCAAATGAAAGTCAAACACATTGAAACAAAGCTAATTGGATCAAATGTAAGTCAAACACATTCAAACAGAGCATTTTGAATCAATTGAAAGTCAAATGCATTCAACAAAGCTAATTGAATCAAACGAAAGTAAAAAAACATCTAAAAAAACCTAATTAAATCAAATGAAAGTCAAATACATTCAAACAAAGCTATTTAAATTAATTAAAAGTCAAATGCACTCAAACAAAGCTATTGAAAGTCAAATGCTTTCTACAAAGCCAATTGAATCAAATGAAAGTCAAACACATTCAAACAAACCTAATTAAATTAAATGAAAGTCAAACACATTCAAACAAAGCTAATTGAATCAAATAAAAGTCAAACACATTCAAACAAAGCTGATTAGATCAAATGTAAGTCAAACACATTCAAACAGAGCTTTTGAATCAAATTAAAGTCAAATGCATTCAACAAAGCTAATTGAATCAAACGAAAGTCAAAAACATCTAAAAAAATCTTATTAAATCAAATGAAAGTCAAACACATTCAGACAAAGCTATTTGAATCAAATGAAATTCAAATGCATTCTACAAATCTAATTGAATCAAATGAAAGTAAAAACATCAAAATAAAATTCAAATTAAATCAATAAAAGGTCAATCACATTCAAACAAAACTATTTGAATCAAATGAAAGTCAAAGGCAATCTATAAAGCTAATTGAATCAAATGAAAGTCAAACACATTCAAAGAAAGCTAATTGAATCAAATGAAAGTCAAACACATTCAAACAAAGCTAATTGAATCAAATGAAAGTAAAACACATTCAAACAAACCTAATTAAATCAAATGAAAGTCAAACACATTCAAACAAAGCTAATTTAGTCAAATGAAAGTCAAACACATTCAAACAAAGCTGATTTGATCAAATGTAAGTCAAACACATTCAAATAGAGCTTTTTGAATAAAATTCAAGTCAAATGCATTCAACAAAGCTAATTGAATCAAACGAAAGTCAAAAACATCTAAAAAAATCTAATTAAATCAATTGAAAGTCAAATGCATTCAACAAAGCTAATTAAATCAAATGAAAGTCAAACACATTCAGACATAGCTATTTGAATCAAATGAAATTCAAATGCATTCTACAAATCTAATTGAATCAAATGAAAGTAAAAGCATCTAAAAAAATTCAAATTAAATCAATAAAAGGTCAAACACATTCAAACAAAACCATTTGAATCAAGTGAAAGTCAAATGCATTCTATAAAGCTAATTGAATCAAATTAAAGTCAAACACATCCAAACAAAGCTAATTGAATCAAATGAAAGTAAAACACATTCAAACAAAGTCTAATTGAATCAAATAAAATTCAAACACATTCAAACAAAGCTAATTGAATCAAATGAAAGTCAAACACATTCAAAAAGAGCTTTTTGAATCTAATGAAGGTCAAATGCAATCTACAAAGCTAATTAAATCAAATGAAAGTCAAACACATTCAAACAAAACTAAATGAATCAAATGAAAGTCAAAAACATCTAAAAAAACCTAATTAAATCAAATGAAAGTCAAACACATTCAAACAAAGCTATTGGAATCTAATGAAAGTCAAATGCATTCTACAAAGCTTATTGAATCAAATGAAAGTAAAAAACATTCGAACAAAGCCAAATGAATCCAATGAAAGTCAAACACATTCAAACTAAACTATTTGAACCAAATGAAAGTCAAATGCATTCTACAAAGCTAATTGAATCAAATGAAAGTCAAAAACATTCCAACAAAGCCAATTGAATCAAATGAAAGTCAAACACATTCAAACAAACCTAATTGAATCAAATGAAAGTCAAACACATTCAAACAGACCTAATTGAATCAAATGAAAGTCAAACACATTCAAAAAGAGCTTTTTGAATCAAATGACGGTCAAATGCAATCTACAAAGCTAATTGAATCAAATGAAAGTCAAACACATTGAAACAAAGCTAATTGGATCAAATGTAAGTCAAACACATTCAAACAGAGCTTTTTGAATCAATTGAAAGTCAAATGCATTCAACAAAGCTAATTGAATCAAACGAAAGTAAAAACATCTAAAAAAACCTAATTAAATCAAATGAAAGTCAAATACATTCAAACAAAGCTATTTAAATCAAATAAAAGTCAAATGCACTCAAACAAAGCTATTGAAAGTCAAATGCTTTCTACAAAGCCAATTGAATCAAATGAAAGTCAAACACATTCAAACAAACCTAATTAAATTAAATGAAAGTCAAACACATTCAAACAAAGCTAATTGAATCAACTAAAAGTCAAACACATTCAAACAAAGCTGATTAGATCAAATGTAAGTCAAACACATTCAAACAGAGCTTTTGAATCAAATTAAAGTCAAATGCATTCAACAAAGCTAATTGAATCAAACGAAAGTCAAAAACATCTAAAAAAATCTTATTAAATCAAATGAAAATCAAACACATTCAGACAAAGCTATTTGAATCAAATGAAATTCAAATGCATTCTACAAATCTAATTGAATCAAATGAAAGTAAAAACATAAAAAAAAAATTCAAATTAAATCAATAAAAGGTCAATCACATTCAAACAAAACTATTTGAATCAAATGAAAGTCAAAGGCAATCTATAAAGCTAATTGAATCAAATGAAAGTCAAACACATTCAAAGAAAGCTAATTGAATCAAATGAAAGTCAAACACATTCAAACAAAGCTAATTGAATCAAATGAAAGTAAAACACATTCAAACAAACCTAATTAAATCAAATGAAAGTCAAACACATTCAAACAAAGCTAATTTAGTCAAATGAAAGTCAAACACATTCAAACAAAGCTGATTAGATCAAATGTAAGTCAAACACATTCAAACAGAGCTTTTTGAATAAAATTAAAGTCAAATGCATTCAACAAAGCTAATTGAATCAAACGAAAGTCAAAAACATCTAAAAAAATCTAATTAAATCAATTGAAAGTCAAATGCATTCAACAAAGCTAATTAAATCAAATGAAAGTCAAACACATTCAGACATAGCTATTTGAATCAAATGAAATTCAAATGCATTCTACAAATCTGATTGAATCAAATGAAAGTAAAAGCATCTAAAAAAATTCAAATTAAATCAATAAAAGGTCAAACACATTCAAACAAAACCATTTGAATCAAGTGAAAGTCAAATGCATTCTATAAAGCTAATTGAATCAAATTAAAGTCAAACACATCCAAACAAAGCTAATTGAATCAAATGAAAGTAAAACACATTCAAACAAAGTCTAATTGAATCAAATAAAATTCAAACACATTCAAACAAAGCTAATTGAATCAAATGAAAGTCAAACACATTCAAAAAGAGCATTTTGAATCTAATGAAGGTCAAATGCAATCTACAAAGCTAATTAAATCAAATGAAAGTCAAACACATTCAAACAAAACTAAATGAATCAAATGAAAGTAAAAAACATCTAAAAAAACCTAATTAAATCAAATGAAAGTCAAACACATTCAAACAAAGCTATTGGAATCTAATGAAAGTCAAATGCATTCTACAAAGCTTATTGAATCAAATGAAAGTAAAAAACATTCGAACAAAGCCAAATGAATCCAATGAAAGTCAAACACATTCAAACTAAACTATTTGAACCAAATGAAAGTCAAATGCATTCTACAAAGCTAATTGAATCAAATGAAAGTCAAAAACATTCCAACAAAGCCAATTGAATCAAATGAAAGTCAAACACATTCAAACAAACCTAATTGAATCAAATGAAAGTCAAACACATTCAAACAGACCTAATTGAATAAATGAAAGTCAAACACATTCAAAAAGAGCTTTTTGAATCAAATGACGGTCAAATGCAATCTACAAAGCTAATTGAATCAAATGAAAGTCAAACACATTGAAACAAAGCTAATTGGATCAAATGTAAGTCAAACACATTCAAACAGAGCTTTTTGAATCAATTGAAAGTCAAATGCATTCAACAAAGCTAATTGAATCAAACGAAAGTAAAAACATCTAAAAAAACCTAATTAAATCAAATGAAAGTCAAATACATTCAAACAAAGCTATTTAAATCAAATAAAAGTCAAATGCACTCAAACAAAGCTATTGAAAGTCAAATGCTTTCTACAAAGCCAATTGAATCAAATGAAAGTCAAACACATTCAAACAAGCTATTTAAATCAAATAAAAGTCAAATGCACTCAGACAAAGCTATTGAAAGTCAAATGCTTTCTACAAAGCCAATTGAATCAAATGAAAGTCAAACACATTCAAACAAACCTAATTAAATTAAATGAAAGTCAAACACATTCAAACAAAGCTAATTGAATCAAATAAAAGTCAAACACATTCAAACAAAGCTGATTAGATCAAATGTAAGTCAAACACATTCAAACAGAGCTTTTGAATCAAATTAAAGTCAAATGCATTCAACAAAGCTAATTGAATCAAACGAAAGTCAAAAACATCTAAAAAAATCTTATTAAATCAAATGAAAGTCAAACACATTCAGACAAAGCTATTTGAATCAAATGAATTCAAATGCATTCTACAAATCTAATAGAATCAAATAAAAGTAAAAACATCTAAAAAAAAATTCAAATTAAATCAATAAAAGGTCAAACACATTCAAACAAAACTATTTGAATCAAATGAAAGTCAAAGGCAATCTATAAAGCTAATTGAATCAAATGAAAGTCAAACACATTCAAAGAAAGCTAATTGAATCAAATGAAATTCAAACACATTCAAACAAAGCTAATTAAATCAAATGAAAGTAAAACACATTCAAACAAACCTAATTGAATCAAATGAAAGTCAAAGATATTCAAACAGAGCTAATTGAATCAAATGAAAGTCAAACACATCCAAACAAAGCTAATTGAATCAAATGTAAGTCAAACACATTCAATCAGAGCTTTTTGAATCAAATGAAAGTCAAATGCATTCAACAAAGCTAATTGAATAAAATGAAAGTAAAAAACATCTAAAAAAATCTAATTAAATCAAATGAAAGTCAAACACATTCAGACAAAGCTGTTTGAATCAAATGAAAGTCAAACACATTCAACAAAGCTATTTGAGTTAAATGAAAGTCATATGCAATTCTACAAAGCTAATTGAATCAAATGAAAGTTAAACACATTCAAAACAAACCTAACAGAATCAAACGTAAGTCAAATACATTCAAATAGAGCTTTTTGAATCAAATGAAAAGTCAAATGCATTCAACAAAGCTCATTGAATCAAATGAAAGTCAAAAAAATCTAATTAAATCAAATGAAAGTCAAACACATTCAGACAAAGCTATTTGAATCAAATGAAAGTAAAAAACATCTAAAAAAACCTAATTAAATCAAATGAAAGTCAAACACATTCAAACAAAGCTATTTAAATCAAATAAAAGTCAAATGCATTCAAACAAAGCTATTGAAAGTCAAATGCTTTCTACAAAGCCAATTGAATCAAATGAAAGTCAAACACATTCAAACAAACCTAATTAAATCAAATGAAAGTCAAACATATTCAAACAAAGCTAATTGAATCAAATGAAAGTCAAATGCATTCTACAAAGCTTATTGAATCAAATGAAAGTAAAAAACATTCGAACAAAGCCAAATGAATCCAATGAAAGTTAAACACATTCAAACTAAACTATTTGAATCAAATGAAAGTCAAATGCATTCTACAAAGCTAATTGAATCAAATGAAAGTCAAAAACATTCCAACAAAGCCAATTGAAACAAATGAAAGTCAAACACATTCAAACAAACCTAATTGAATCAAATGAAAGTCAAACACATTCAAACAGACTTAATTGAATCAAATGAAAGTCAAACACATTCAAAAAGAGCTTTTTGAATCAAATGACGGTCAAATGCAATCTACAAAGCTAATTGAATCAAATGAAAGTCAAACACATTGAAACAAAGCTAATTGGATCAAATGTAAGTCAAACACATTCAAACAGAGCATTTTGAGTCAATTGAAAGTCAAATGCATTCAACAAAGCTAATTGAACCAAATGAAAGTAAAAAACATCTAAAAAAAACCTAATTAAATCAAATGAAAGTCAAACACATTCAAACAAAGCTATTTAAATCAATTAAAAGTCAAATGCACTCAAACAAAGCTATTGAAAGTCAAATGCTTACTACAAAGCCAATTGAATCAAATGAAAGTCAAACACATTCAAACAAACCTAATTAAATCAAATGAAAGTCAAACACATTCAAACAAAGCTAATTGAATCAAATGAAAGTCAAACACATTCAAACAAAGTTGATTAGATCAAATGTATGTCAAACACATTCAAACAGAGCTTTTTGAATGAAATTAAAGTCAAATGCATTCAACAAAGCTAATTGAATCAAACGAAATGCAAAAACATCTAAAAAAATCTTATTAAATCAAATGAAAGTCAAACACATTCAGACAAAGCTATTCGAATCAAATGAAATTCAAATGCATTCTACAAATGTAATAGAATCAAATGAAAGTAAAAACATCTAAAAAAATTCAAATTAAATCAATAAAAGGTCAAACACATTCAAACAAAACTTTTTGAATCAAATGAAAGTCAAAGGAAATCTATAAAGCTAATTGAATCAAATGAAAGTCAAACACATTCATAGAAAGCTAATTGAATCAAATGAAAGTCAAACACAATCAAACAAAGCTAATTGAATCAAATGAAAGTAAAACACATTCAAACAAAGCTAATTGAATCAAATGAAAGTCAAAGATATTCAAACAGAGCTAATTGAATCAAATGAAAGTCAAACACATCCAAACAAAGCTAATTGAATCAAATGTAAGTCAAACACATTCAAACAGAGCTTTTTGAATCAAATGAAAGTCAAATGCATTCAACAAAGCTAATTGAATCAAATGAAAGTAAAAAACATATTAAAAAATCTAATTAAATAAAATGAAAGTCAAACACATTCAGACAAAGCTGTTTGAATCAAAATGAAAGTCAAACACATTCAACAAAGCTATTTGAGTTAAATGAAAGTCATATGCAATCTACAAAGCTACTTGAATCAAATGAAAGTTAAACACATTAAAACAAACCTAACAGAATCAAATGTAAGTCAAATACATTCAAACAGAGCTTTTTGAATCAAATGAAAGTCAAATGCATTCAACAAAGCTCATTGAATCAAATGAAAGTCAAAAAATTCTAATTAAATCAAATGAAAGTCAAACACATTCAGACAAAGCTATTTGAATCAAATGAAAGTAAAAAACATCTAAAAAAAACCTAATTAAATCAAATGAAAGTCAAACACATTCAAACAAAGCTATTTAAATCAAATAAAAGTCAAATGCATTCAAACAAAGCTATTGAAAGTCAAATGCTTTCTACAAAGCCAATTGAATCAAATGAAAGTCAAACACATTCAAACAAACCTAATTAAATCAAATGAAAGTCAAACACATTCAAACAAAGCTAATTGAATCAAATGAAAGTCAAACAAATTCAAACAAAGTTGATTAGATCAAATGTAAGTCAAACACATTCAAATAGAGCTTTTTGAATGAAATTAAAGTCAAATGCATTCAAGCAAAGCTAATTGAATCAAACGAAATGCAAAAACATCTAAAAAAATCTTATTAAATCAAATGAAAGTCAAACACATTCAGACAAAGCTATTTGAATCAAATGAAATTCAAATGCATTCTACAAATGTAATAGAATCAAATGAAAGTAAAAACATCTAAAAAAATTCAAATTAAATCAATAAAAGGTCAAACACATTCAAACAAAACTTTTTGAATCAAATGAAAGTCAAAGGAAATCTATAAAGCTAATTGAATCAAATGAAAGTCAAACACATTCATAGAAAGCTAATTGAATCAAATGAAAGTCAAACACAATCAAACAAAGCTAATTGAATCAAATGAAAGTAAAACACATTCAAACAAAGCTAATTGAATCAAATGAAAGTCAAAGATATTCAAACAGAGCTAATTGAATCAAATGAAAGTCAAACACATCCAAACAAAGCTAATTGAATCAAATGTAAGTCAAACACATTCAAACAGAGCTTTTTGAATCAAATGAAAGTCAAATGCATTCAACAAAGCTAATTGAATCAAATGAAAGTAAAAAAACATATTAAAAAATCTAATTAAATAAAATGAAAGTCAAACACATTCAGACAAAGCTGTTTGAATCAAATGAAAGTCAAACACATTCAACAAAGCTATTTGAGTTAAATGAAAGTCATATGCAATCTACAAAGCTAATTGAATCAAATGAAAGTTAAACACATTAAAACAAACCTAACAGAATCAAATGTAAGTCAAATACATTCAAACAGAGCTTTTTGAATCAAATGAAAGTCAAATGCATTCAACAAAGCTCATTGAATCAAATGAAAGTCAAAAAAATCTAATTAAATCAAATGAAAGTCAAACACATTCAGACAAAGCTATTTGAATCAAATGAAAGTAAAAAACATCTAAAAAAACCTAATTAAATCAAATGAAAGTCAAACACATTCAAACAAAGCTATTTAAATCAAATAAAAGTCAAATGCATTCAAACAAAGCTATTGAAAGTCAAATGCTTTCTACAAAGCCAATTGAATCAAATGAAAGTCAAACACATTCAAACAAACCTAATTAAATCAAATGAAAGTCAAACACATTCAAACAAAGCTAATTGAATCAAATGAAAGTCAAACACATTCAAACAAAGCTGATTAGATCAAATGTAAGTCAAACACATTCAAACAGAGCTTTTTGAATCAAATTAAAGTCAAAAGCATTCAACAAAGCTAATTGAATCTAACGAAAGTCAAAAACATCTAAAAAAATCTTATTAAATCAAATGAAAGTCAAACACATTCAGACAAAGCTATATGAATCAAATGAAATTCAAATGCATTCTACAAATCTAATTGAATCAAATGAAAGTAAAAACATCTAAAAAAAATTTAAATTAAATCAATAAAAGGTCAAACACATTCAAACAAAACTATTTGAATCAAATGAAAGTCAAAGGCAATCTATAAAGCTAATTGAATCAAATGAAAGTCAAACACATACAAAGAAAGCTAATTGAATCAAATGAAAGTCAAACACATTCAAACAAAGCTAATTGAATCAAATGAAAGTAAAACACATTCAAACAAACCTAATTGAATCAAATGAAAGTCAAACACATTCAAAAAGAGCTTTTTGAATCAAATGAAGGTTAAATGCAATCTACAAAGCTAATTAAATCAAATGAAAGTCAAACACATTGAAACTAAGCTAATTGGATAAAATGTAAGTCAAACACATTCAAACAGAGCATTTTGAATCAATTGAAAGTCAAATGCATTCAACAAAGCTAATTAAATCAAATGAAAGTCAAACACATTCAGACATAGCTATTTGAATCAAATGAAATTCAAATGCATTCTACAAATCTAATTGAATCAAATGAAAGTAAAAACATCTAAAAAAATTCAAATTAAATCAATAAAAGGTCAAACACATTCAAACAAAACTATTTGAATCAAGTGAAAGTCAAATGCATTCTATAAAGCTAATTGAATCAAATTAAAGTCAAACACATACAAACAAAGCTAATTGAATCAAATGAAAGTAAAACACATTCAAACAAAGTGTAATTGAATCAAATAAAATTCAAACACATTCAAACAAAGCTAATTGAATCAAATCAAAGTCAAACACATTCAAAAAGAGCTTTTTGAATCTAATGTCAAATGCAATCTACAAAGCTAATTAAATCAATGAAAGTCAAACACATTCAAACAAAACTAAATGAATCAAATGAAAGTCAAAAACATCTAAAAAAACCTAATTAAATCAAATGAAAGTCAAACACATTCAAACAAAGCTATTGGAATCTAATGAAAGTCAAATGCATTCTACAAAGCTTATTGAATCAAATGAAAGTAAAAAACATTCGAACAAAGCCAAATGAATCCAATGAAAGTCAAACACATTCAAACTAAACTATTTGAATCAAATGAAAGTCAAATGCATTCTACAAAGCTAATTGAATCAAATGAAAGTCAAAAACATTCCAACAAAGCCAATTGAATCAAATGAAAGTCAAACACATTCAAACAAACCTAATTGAATCAAATGAAAGTCAAACACATTCAAACAGACCTAATTGAATCAAATGAAAGTCAAACACATTCAAAAGGAGCTTTTTGAATTAAATGACGGTCAAATGCAATCTACAAAGCTAATTGAATCAAATGAAAGTCAAACACATTAAAACAGAGCTAATTGGATCAAATGTAACTCAAACACGTTCAAACAGAGCATTTTGAATCAATTGAAAGTCAAATGCATTCAACAAAGCTAATTAAATCAAATGAAAGTCAAACACATTCAGACATAGCTAGTTGAATCAAATGAAATTCAAATGCATTCTACAAATCTAATTGAATCAAATGAAAGTGAAAACATCTAAAAAAATTCAAATTAAATCAATAAAAGGTCAAACACATTCAAACAAAACTATTTGAATCAAGTGAAAGTCAAATGCATTCTATAAAGCTAATTGAATCAAATTAAAGTCAAACACATCCAAACAAAGCTAATTGAATCAAATGAAAGTAAAACACATTCAAACAAAGTCTAATTGAATCAAATAAAATTCAAACACATTCAAACAAAGCTAATTGAATCAAATGAAAGTCAAACACATTCAAAAAGAGATTTTTGAATCTAATGAAGGTCAAATGCAATCTACAAAGCTAATTAAATCAATGAAAGTCAAACACATTCAAACAAAACTAAATGAATCAAATGAAAGTCAAAAACATCTAAAAAAACCTAATTAAATCAAATGAAAGTCAAACACATTCAAACAAAGCTATTGGAATCTAATGAAAGTCAAATGCATTCTACAAAGCTTATTGAATCAAATGAAAGTAAAAAACATTCGAACAAAGCCAAATGAATCCAATGAAAGTCAAACACATTCAAACTAAACTATTTGAATCGAATGAAAGTCAAATGCATTCTACAAAGCTAATTAAATCAAATGAAAGTCAAAAACATTCCAACAAAGCCAATTGAAACAAATGAAAGTCAAACACATTCAAACAAACCTAATTGAATCAAATGAAAGTCAAACACATTCAAACAGACCTAATTAAATCAAATGAAAGTCAAACACATTCAAAAGGAGCTTTTTGAATCAAATGACGGTCAAATGCAATCTACAAAGCTAATTGAATCAAATGAAAGTCAAACACATTGAAACAAAGCTAATTGGATCAAATGTAAATCAAACACATTCAAACAGAGCATTTTGAATCAATTGAAAGTCAAATTCATTCAACAAAGCTAATTGAATCAAATGAAAGTAAAAAAACATCTAAAAAAAACCTAATTAAATCAAATGAAAGTCAAATACATTCAAACAAAGCTATTTAAAACAAATAAAAGTCAAATGCACTCAAACAAAGCTGTTTGAATCAAATGAAAGTCAAACACATTCAACAAAGCTATTTGAGTTAAATGAAAGTCAAATGCAATCTACAAAGCTAATTGAATCAAATGAAAGTTAAACACATTCAAACAAACCTAACAGAATCAAATGTAAGTCAAATACATTCAAACAGAGCTTTTTGAATCAAATGAAAGTCAAATGCATTCAACAAAGCTCATTGAATCAAATGAACGTCAAAAACATCTAAAAAAATCTAATTAAATCAAATGAAAGTTAAACACATTCAGACAAAGCTATTTGAATCAAGTGAAAGTCAAATGCATTCTACAAATCTAATTGAATCAAATGAAAGTAAAAAACATTTGAACAAAGCCAATTGAATCAAATGAAAGTCAAACACATTCAAACAAAGCTATTTAAATCAAATGAAAGTCAAATGTTTTCTACAAATCTAATTGAATCAAATGAAAGTAAAAAACATTCCAACAAAGCCAATTGAATCAAATGAAAGTCAAACACATTTAAACAAACCTAATTGAATCAAATGAAAGTCAAACACATTCAAACAGACCTAATTGAATCAAATGAAAGTCAAACACATTCAAAAAGAGCTTTTTGAATCAAATGACGGTCAAATGCAATCTACAAAGCTAATTGAATCAAATGAAAGTCAAACACATTGAAACAAAGCTAATTGGATCAAATGTAAGTCAAACACATTCAAACAAAGCATTTGGAATCAATTGAAAGTCAAATGCATTCAACAAAGCTAATTGAATCAAATGAGAGTAAAAAACATCTAAAAAACCTAATTAAATCAAATGAAAGTCAAATACATTCAAACAAAGCTATTTAAATCAAATAAAAGTCAAATGCACTCAAACAAAGCTATTGAAAGTCAAATGCTTTCTACAAAGCCAATTGAATCAAATGAAAGTCAAACACATTCAAACAAGCTATTAAAATCAAATAAAAGTCAAATGCACTCAAACAAAGCTATTGAAAGTCAAATGCTTTCTACAAAGCCAATTGAATCAAATGAAAGTCAAACACATTCAAACAAACCTAATTAAATTAAATGAAAGTCAAACACATTCAAACAAAGCTAATTGAATCAAATAAAAGTCAAACACATTCAAACAAAGCTGATTAGATCAAATGTAAGTCAAACACATTCAAACAGAGCTTTTGAATCAAATTAAAGTCAAATGCATTCAACAAAGCTAATTGAATCAAACGAAAGTCATAAACATCTAAAAAAATCTTATTAAATCAAATGAAAGTCAAACACATTCAGACAAAGCTATTTGAATCAAATGAAATTCAAATGCATTCTACAAATCTAATAGAATCAAATAAAAGTGAAAACACATTCAAACAAAACTATTTGAATCAATGAAAGTCAAAGGCAATCTATAAAGCTAATTGAATCAAATGAAAGTCAAACACATTCAATGAAAGCTAATTGAATCAAATGAAAGTCAAACACATTCAAACAAAGCTAATTGAATCAAATGAAAGTAAAACACATTCAAACAAACCTAATTGAATCAAATGAAAGTCAAAGATATTCAAACAGAGCTAATTGAATCAAATGAAAGTCAAACACATCCAAACAAAGCTAATTGAATCAAATGTAAGTCAAACACATTCAAACAGAGCTTTTTGAATCAAATGAAAGTCAAATGCATTCAACAAAGCTAATTGAATAAAATGATAGTAAAAAACATCTAAAAAATCTAATTAAATCAAATGAAAGTCAAACACATTCAGACAAAGCTATTTGAATCAAATGAAAGTCAAACACATTCAACAAAGCTATTTGAGTTAAATGAAAGTCAAATGCAATCTACAAAGCTAATTGAATCAAATGAAAGTTAAACACATTCAAACAAACCTAACAGAATCAAACGTAAGTCAAATACATTCAAACAGAGCTTTTTGAATCAAATGAAAGTCAAATGCATTCAACAAAGCTCATTGAATCAAATGAAAGTAAAAAAAATCTAATTAAATCAAATGAAAGTCAAACACATTCAGACAAAGCTATTTGAATCAAATGAAAGTAAAAAACATCTAAAAAAACCTAATTAAATCAAATGAAAGTCAAACACATTCAAACAAAGCTATTTAAATCAAATAAAAGTCAAATGCATTCAAACAAAGCTATTGAAAGTCAAATGCTTTCTACAAAGCCAATTGAATCAAATGAAAGTCAAACACATTCAAACAAACCTAATTAAATCAAATGAAAGTCAAACACATTCAAACAAAGCTAATTGAATCAAATGAAAGTCAAACACATTCAAACAAAGCTGATTAGGTCAAATGTAAGTCAAACACATTCAAACAGAGCTTTTTGAATCAAATTAAAGTCAAATGCATTCAACAAAGCTAATTGAATCAAACGAAAGTCAAAAACATCTAAAAAAATCTAATTAAATCAAATGAAAGTCAAACACATTCAGACAAAGCTATTTAAATCAAATGAAATTCAAATGCATTCTACAAATCTAATTGAATCAAATGAAAGTAAAAACATCTAAAAAAAATTCAAATTAAATCAATAAAAGGTCAAACACATTCAAACAAAACTATTGGAATCTAATGAAAGTCAAATGCATTCTACAAAGCTTATTGAATCAAATGAAAGTAAAAAACATTCGAACAAAGCCAAATGAATCCAATGAAAGTCAAACACATTCAAACTAAACTATTTGAATCAAATGAAAGTCAAATGCATTCTACAAAGCTAATTGAATCAAATGAAAGTCAAAAACATTCCAACAAAGCCAATTGAATCAAATGAAAGTCAAACACATTCAAACAAACCTAATTGAATCAAATGAAAGTCAAACACATTCAAACAGACCTAATTGAATCAAATGAAAGTCAAACACATTCAAAAAGAGCTTTTTGAATCAAATGACGGTCAAATGCAATCTACAAAGCTAATTGAATCAAATTAAAGTCAAACACATTGAAACAAAGCTAATTGGATCAAATGTAAGTCAAACACATTCAAACAGAGCATTTTGAATCAATTGAAAGTCAAATGCATTCAACAAAGCTAATTGAATCAAATGAAAGTAAAAAAACATCTAAAAAAACCTAATTAAATCAAATAAAAGTCAAATACATTCAAACAAAGCTATTTAAATCAAATAAAAGTCAAATGCACTCAAACAAAGCTATTGAAAGTCAAATACTTTCTACAAAGCCAATTGAATCAAATGAAAGTCAAACACATTCAAACAAGCTATTTAAATCAAATAAAAGTCAAATGCACTCAAACAAAGCTATTGAAAGTCAAATGCTTTCTACAAAGCCAATTGAATCAAATGAAAGTCAACCACATTCAAACAAACCTAATTAAATTAAATGAAAGTCAAACACATTCAAACAAAGCTAATTGAATCAAATAAAAGTTAAACACATTCAAACAAAGCTTATTAGATCAAATGTAAGTCAAACACATTCAAACAGAGCTTTTGAATCAAATTAAAGTCAAATGCATTCAACAAAGCTAATTGAATCAAACGAAAGTCAAAAACATCTAAAAAAATCTTATTAAGTCAAATGAAAGTCAAACACATTCAGACAAAGCTATTTGAATCAAATGAAATTCAAATGCATTCTACAAATCTAATAGAATCAAATAAAAGTAAAAACATCTAAAAAAATTCAAATTAAATCAATAAAAGGTCAAACACATTCAAACAAAACTATTTGAATAAAATGAAAGTCAAAGGCAATCTATAAAGCTAATTGAATCAAATGAAAGTCAAACACATTCAATGAAAGCTAATTGAATCAAATGAAAGTCAAACACATTCAAACAAAGCTAATTGAATCAAATGAAAGTAAAACACATTCAAACAAACCTAATTGAATCAAATGAAAGTCAAAGATATTCAAACAGAGCTAATTGAATCAAATGAAAGTCAAACACATTCAACAAAGCTATTTGAGTTAAATGAAAGTCAAATGCAATCTACAAAGCTAATTGAATCAAATGAAAGTTAAACACATTCAAACAAACCTAACAGAATCAAACGTAAGTCAAATACATTCAAACAGAGCTTTTTGAATCAAATGAAAGTCAAATGCATTCAACAAAGCTCATTGAATCAAATGAAAGTAAAAAAAATCTAATTAAATCAAATGAAAGTCAAACACATTCAGACAAAGCTATTTGAATCAAATGAAAGTAAAAAACATCTAAAAAAACCTAATTAAATCAAATGAAAGTCAAACACATTCAAACAAAGCTATTTAAATCAAATAAAAGTCAAATGCATTCAAACAAAGCTATTGAAAGTCAAATGCTTTCTACAAAGCCAATTGAATCAAATGAAAGTCAAACACATTCAAACAAACCTAATTAAATCAAATGAAAGTCAAACACATTCAAACAAAGCTAATTGAATCAAATGAAAGTCAAACACATTCAAACAAAGCTGATTAGGTCAAATGTAAGTCAAACACATTCAAACAGAGCTTTTTGAATCAAATTAAAGTCAAATGCATTCAACAAAGCTAATTGAATCAAACGAAAGTCAAAAACATCTAAAAAAATCTAATTAAATCAAATGAAAGTCAAACACATTCAGACAAAGCTATTTAAATCAAATGAAATTCAAATGCATTCTACAAATCTAATTGAATCAAATGAAAGTAAAAACATCTAAAAAAAATTCAAATTAAATCAATAAAAGGTCAAACACATTCAAACAAAACTATTGGAATCTAATGAAAGTCAAATGCATTCTACAAAGCTTATTGAATCAAATGAAAGTAAAAAACATTCGAACAAAGCCAAATGAATCCAATGAAAGTCAAACACATTCAAACTAAACTATTTGAATCAAATGAAAGTCAAATGCATTCTACAAAGCTAATTGAATCAAATGAAAGTCAAAAACATTCCAACAAAGCCAATTGAATCAAATGAAAGTCAAACACATTCAAACAAACCTAATTGAATCAAATGAAAGTCAAACACATTCAAACAGACCTAATTGAATCAAATGAAAGTCAAACACATTCAAAAAGAGCTTTTTGAATCAAATGACGGTCAAATGCAATCTACAAAGCTAATTGAATCAAATTAAAGTCAAACACATTGAAACAAAGCTAATTGGATCAAATGTAAGTCAAACACATTCAAACAGAGCATTTTGAATCAATTGAAAGTCAAATGCATTCAACAAAGCTAATTGAATCAAATGAAAGTAAAAAAAACATCTAAAAAAACCTAATTAAATCAAATAAAAGTCAAATACATTCAAACAAAGCTATTTAAATCAAATAAAAGTCAAATGCACTCAAACAAAGCTATTGAAAGTCAAATACTTTCTACAAAGCCAATTGAATCAAATGAAAGTCAAACACATTCAAACAAGCTATTTAAATCAAATAAAAGTCAAATGCACTCAAACAAAGCTATTGAAAGTCAAATGCTTTCTACAAAGCCAATTGAATCAAATAAAAGTCAACCACATTCAAACAAACCTAATTAAATTAAATGAAAGTCAAACACATTCAAACAAAGCTAATTGAATCAAATAAAAGTTAAACACATTCAAACAAAGCTTATTAGATCAAATGTAAGTCAAACACATTCAAACAGAGCTTTTGAATCAAATTAAAGTCAAATGCATTCAACAAAGCTAATTGAATCAAACGAAAGTCAAAAACATCTAAAAAAATCTTATTAAGTCAAATGAAAGTCAAACACATTCAGACAAAGCTATTTGAATCAAATGAAATTCAAATGCATTCTACAAATCTAATAGAATCAAATAAAAGTAAAAACATCTAAAAAAATTCAAATTAAATCAATAAAAGGTCAAACACATTCAAACAAAACTATTTGAATAAAATGAAAGTCAAAGGCAATCTATAAAGCTAATTGAATCAAATGAAAGTCAAACACATTCAATGAAAGCTAATTGAATCAAATGAAAGTCAAACACATTCAAACAAAGCTAATTGAATCAAATGAAAGTAAAACACATTCAAACAAACCTAATTGAATCAAATGAAAGTCAAAGATATTCAAACAGAGCTAATTGAATCAAATGAAAGTCAAACACATTCAACAAAGCTATTTGAGTTAAATGAAAGTCAAATGCAATCTACAAAGCTAATTGAATCAAATGAAAGTTAAACACATTCAAACAAACCTAACAGAATCAAATGTAAGTCAAATACATTCAAACAGAGCTTTTTGAATCAAATGAAAGTCAAATGCATTCAACAAAGCTCATTGAATCAAATGAAAGTCAAAAAATTCTAATTAAATCAAATGAAAGTCAAACACATTCAGACAAAGCTATTTGAATCAAATGAAAGTAAAAAACATCTAAAAAAACCTAATTAAATCAAATGAAAGTCAAACACATTCAAACAAAGCTATTTAAATCAAATAAAAGTCAAATGCATTCAAACAAAGCTATTGAAAGTCAAATGCTTTCTACAAAGCCAATTAAATCAAATGAAAGTCAAACACATTCAAACAAACCTAATTAAATCAAATGAAAGTCAAACACATTCAAACAAAGCTAATCGAATCAAATGAAAGTCAAACACATTCAAACAAAGTTGATTAGATCAAATGTAAGTCAAACACATTCAAACAGAGCTTTTTGAATCAAATTAAAGTCAAATGCATTCAACAAAGCTAATTGAATCAAACGAAAGTCAAAAACATCTAAAAAAATCTAATTAAATCAAATGAAAGTCAAACACATTCAGACAAAGCTATTTGAATCAAATGAAATTCAAATGCATTCTACAAATCTAATTAAATCAAATGAAAGTAAAAACATCTAAAAAAAATTCAAATTAAATCAATAAAAGGTCAAACACATTCAAACAAAACTATTTGAATCAAATGAAAGTCAAAGGCAATCTATAAAGCTAATTGAATCAAATGAAAGTCAAACACATTCAAAGAAAGCTAATTGAATCAAATGAAAGTCAAACACATTCAAACAAAGCTAATTGAATCAAATGAAAGTAAAACACATTCAAACAAAGCTAATTGAATCAAATGAAAGTAAAACACATTCAAACAAACCTAATTGAATCAAATGAGAGTCAAACACATTCAAAAAGAGCTTTTTGAATCAAATGAAGGTTAAATGCAATCTACAAAGCTAATTGAATCAAATGAAAGTCCAACACATTGAAACAAAGCTAATTGGATCAAATGTAAGTCAAACACGTTCAAACAGAGCATTTTGAATCAATTAAAAGTCAAATGCATTCAACAAAGCTAATTAAAAGTCAAACACATTCAAACATAGCTATTTGAATCAAATGAAATTCAAATGCATTTTACAAATCTAATTGAATCAAATGAAAGTAAAAACATCTAAAAAAAATTCAAATTAAATCAATAAAAGGTCAAACACATTCAAACAAAACTATTTGAATCAAGTGAAAGTCAAATGCATTCTATAAAGCTAATTGAATCAAATTAAAGTCAAACACATTCAAACAAAGCTAATTGAATCAAATGAAAGTCAAATGCATTCTACAAAGCTTATTGAATCAAATGAAAGTAAAAAACATTCGAACAAAGCCAAATGAATCCAATGAAAGTCAAACACATTCAAACTAAACTATTTGAATCAAATGAAAGTCAAATGCATTCTACAAAGCTAATTGAATCAAATGAAAGTAAAAAACATTCCAACAAAGCCAATTGAAACAAATGAAAGTCAAACACATTCAAACAAACCTAATTGAATCAAATGAAAGTCAAATACATTCAAACAGACCTAATTGAATCAAATGAAAGTCAAACACATTCAAAAAGAGCTTTTTGAATCAAATGACGGTCAAATGCAATCTACAAAGCTAATTGAATCAAATGAAAGTCAAACACATTGAAACAAAGCTAATTGGATCAAATGTAAGTCAAACACATTCAAACAGAGCATTTTGAGTCAATTGAAAGTCAAATGCATTCAACAAAGCTAATTGAACCAAATGAAAGTAAAAAACATCTAAAAAAACCTAATTAAATCAAATGAAAGTCAAACACATTCAAACAAAGCTATTTAAATCAAATAAAAGTCAAATGCACTCAAACAAAGCTATTGAAAGTCAAATGCTTTCTACAAAGCCAATTGAATCAAATGAAAGTGAAACACATTCAAACAAACCTAATTTAATCAAATGAAAGTCAAACACATTCAAACAAAACTAATTGAATAAAATGAAAGTCAAACACATTCAAACAAAGCTGATTAGATCAAATGTAAGTCAAACACATTCCAACAGAGCTTTTTGAATCAAACTAAAGTCAAATGCATTCAACAAAGCTAATTGAATCAAACGAAATGCAAAAACATCTAAAAAAATCTTATTAAATCAAATGAAAGTCAAACACATTCAGACAAAGCTATTTGAATCAAATGAAATTCAAATGCATTCTACAAATGTAATAGAATCAAATGAAAGTAAAAACATCTAAAAAAATTCAAATTAAATCAATAAAAGGTCAAACACATTCAAACAAAACTAATTGAATCAAATAAAAGTGAAAGGCAATCTATAAAGCTAATTGAATCAAATGAAAGTCAAACACATTCAAAGAAAGCTAATTGAATCAAATGAAAGTCAAACACATTCAAACAAAGCTAATTGAATCAAATGAAAGTAAAACACATTCAAACAAAGCTAATTGAATCAAATGAAAGTCAAAGATATTCAAATAGAGCTAATTGAATCAAATGAAAGTCAAACACATCCAAACAAAGCTAATTGAATCAAATGTAAGTCAAACACATTCAAACAGAGCTTTTTGAATCAAATGAAAGTCAAATGCATTCAATAAAGCTAATTGAATCAAATGAAAGTAAAAAACATCTAAAAAAATCTAATTAAATCAAATGAAAGTCAAACACATTCAGACAAAGCTGTTTGAATCAAATGAAAGTCAAACACATTCAACAAAGCTATTTGAGTTAAATGAAAGTCAAATGCAATCTACAAAGCTAATTGAATTAAATGAAAGTTAAACACATTCAAACAAACCTAACAGAATAAAATGTAAGTCAAATACATTCAAACAGAGCTTTTTGAATCAAATGAAAGTCAAATGCATTCAACAAAGCTAATTGAATCAAATGAAAGTAAAAAACATCTAAAAAAATCTAATTAAACCAAATGAAAGTCAAACACATTCAGACAAAGCTGTTTGAATCAAATGAAAGTCAAACACATTCAACAAAGCTATTTGAGTTAAATGAAAGTCAAATGCAATCTACAAAGCTAATTGAATTAAATGAAAGTTAAACACATTCAAACAAACCTAACAGAATCAAATGTAAGTCAAATACATTCAAACAGAGCTTTTTGAATCAAATGAAAGTCAAATGCATTCAACAAAGCTCATTGAATTAAATGAAAGTAAAAAAAATCTAATTAAATCAAATGAAAGTCAAACACATTCAGACAAAGCTATTTGAATCAAATGAAAGTGAAAAACATCTAAAAAAACCTAATTAAATCAAATAAAAGTCAAACACATTCAAACAAAGCTATTTAAATCAAATAAAAGTCAAATGCATTCAAACAAAGCTATTGAAAGTCAAATGCTTTCTACAAATTCAATTGAATCAAATGAAAGTCAAACACATTCAAACAAACCTAATTAAATCAAATGAAAGTCAAACACATTCAAACAAAGCTAATTGAATCAAATGAAAGTCAAATGCATTCTACAAAGCTTATTGAATCAAATGAAAGTAAAAAACATTCGAACAAAGCCAAATGAATCCAATGAAAGTCAAACACATTCAAACTAAACTATTTGAATCAAATGAAAGTCAAATGCATTCTACAAAGCTAATTGAATCAAATGAAAGTCAAAAACATTCCAACAAAGCCAATTGAAACAAATGAAAGTCAAACACATTCAAACAAACCTAATTGAATCAAATGAAAGTCAAATACATTCAAACAGACCTAATTGAATCAAATGAAAGTCAAACACATTCAAAAAGAGCTTTTTGAATCAAATGACGGTCAAATGCAATCTACAAAGCTAATTGAATCAAATGAAAGTCAAACACATTGAAACAAAGCTAATTGGATCAAATGTAAGTCAAACACATTCAAACAGAGCATTTTGAGTCAATTGAAAGTCAAATGCATTCAACAAAGCTAATTGAACCAAATGAAAGTAAAAAACATCTAAAAAAACCTAATTAAATCAAATGAAAGTCAAACACATTCAAACAAAGCTATTTAAATCAAATAAAAGTCAAATGCACTCAAACAAAGCTATTGAAAGTCAAATGCTTTCTACAAAGCCAATTGAATCAAATGAAAGTCAAACACATTCAAACAAACCTAATTTAATCAAATGAAAGTCAAACACATTCAAACAAAACTAATTGAATAAAATGAAAGTCAAACACATTCAAACAAAGCTGATTAGATCAAATGTAAGTCAAACACATTCAAACAGAGCTTTTTGAATCAAACTAAAGTCAAATGCATTCAACAAAGCTAATTGAATCAAACGAAATGCAAAAACATCTAAAAAAATCTTATTAAATCAAATGAAAGTCAAACACATTCAGACAAAGCTATTTGAATCAAATGAAATTCAAATGCATTCTACAAATGTAATAGAATCAAATGAAAGTAAAAACATCTAAAAAAATTCAAATTAAATCAATAAAAGGTCAAACACATTCAAACAAAACTAATTGAATCAAATAAAAGTGAAAGGCAATCTATAAAGCTAATTGAATCAAATGAAAGTCAAACACATTCAAAGAAAGCTAATTGAATCAAATGAAAGTCAAACACATTCAAACAAAGCTAATTGAATCAAATGAAAGTAAAACACATTCAAACAAAGCTAATTGAATCAAATGAAAGTCAAAGATATTCAAATAGAGCTAATTGAATCAAATGAAAGTCAAACACATCCAAACAAAGCTAATTGAATCAAATGTAAGTCAAACACATTCAAACAGAGCTTTTTGAATCAAATGAAAGTCAAATGCATTCAATAAAGCTAATTGAATCAAATGAAAGTAAAAAACATCTAAAAAAATCTAATTAAATCAAATGAAAGTCAAACACATTCAGACAAAGCTGTTTGAATCAAATGAAAGTCAAACACATTCAACAAAGCTATTTGAGTTAAATGAAAGTCAAATGCAATCTACAAAGCTAATTGAATTAAATGAAAGTTAAACACATTCAAACAAACCTAACAGAATAAAATGTAAGTCAAATACATTCAAACAGAGCTTTTTGAATCAAATGAAAGTCAAATGCATTCAACAAAGCTAATTGAATCAAATGAAAGTAAAAAACATCTAAAAAAATCTAATTAAACCAAATGAAAGTCAAACACATTCAGACAAAGCTGTTTGAATCAAATGAAAGTCAAACACATTCAACAAAGCTATTTGAGTTAAATGAAAGTCAAATGCAATCTACAAAGCTAATTGAATTAAATGAAAGTTAAATACATTCAAACAAACCTAACAGAATCAAATGTAAGTCAAATACATTCAAACAGAGCTTTTTGAATCAAATGAAAGTCAAATGCATTCAACAAAGCTCATTGAATTAAATGAAAGTAAAAAAAATCTAATTAAATCAAATGAAAGTCAAACACATTCAGACAAAGCTATTTGAATCAAATGAAAGTGAAAAACATCTAAAAAAACCTAATTAAATCAAATAAAAGTCAAACACATTCAAACAAAGCTATTTAAATCAAATAAAAGTCAAATGCATTCAAACAAAGCTATTGAAAGTCAAATGCTTTCTACAAAGCCAATTGAATCAAATGAAAGTCAAACACATTCAAACAAACCTAATTAAATCAAATGAAAGTCAAACACATTCAAACAAAGCTAATTGAATCAAATGAAAGTCAAATGCATTCTACAACGCTTATTGAATCAAATGAAAGTAAAAAACATTCGAACAAAGCCAAATGAATCCAATGAAAGTCAAACACATTCAAACTAAACTATTTGAATCAAATGAAAGTCAAATGCATTCTACAAAGCTAATTGAATCAAATGAAAGTCAAAAACATTCCAACAAAGCCAATTGAAACAAATGAAAGTCAAACACATTCAAACAAACCTAATTGAATCAAATGAAAGTCAAATACATTCAAACAGACCTAATTGAATCAAATGAAAGTCAAACACATTCAAAAAGAGCTTTTTGAATCAAATGACGGTCAAATGCAATCTACAAAGCTAATTGAATCAAATGAAAGTCAAACACATTGAAACAAAGCTAATTGGATCAAATGTAAGTCATACACATTCAAACAGAGCATTTTGAGTCAATTGAAAGTCAAATGCATTCAACAAAGCTAATTGAACCAAATGAAAGTAAAAAACATCTAAAAAAACCTAATTAAATCAAATGAAAGTCAAACACATTCAAACAAAGCTATTTAAATCAAATAAAAGTCAAATGCACTCAAACAAAGCTATTGAAAGTCAAATGCTTTCTACAAAGCCAATTGAATCAAATGAAAGTCAAACACATTCAAACAAACCTAATTAAATCAAATGAAAGTCAAACACATTCAAACAAAACTAATTGAATCAAATGAAAGTGAAACACATTCAAACAAAGCTGATTAGATCAAATGTAAGTCAAACACATTCTAACAGAGCTTTTTGAATCAAATTAAAGTCAAATGCATTCAACAAAGCTAATTGAATCAAACGAAATGCAAAAACATCTAAAAAAATCTTATTAAATTAAATGAAAGTCAAACACATTCAGACAAAGCTATTTGAATCAAATGAAATTCAAATGCATTCTACAAATGTAATAGAATCAAATGAAAGTAAAAACATCTAAAAAAATTCAAATTAAATCAATAAAAGGTCAAACACATTCAAACAAAACTAATTGAATCAAATGAAAGTCAAAGGCAATCTATAAAGCTAATTGAATCAAATGAAAGTCAAACACATTCAAAGAAAGCTAATTGAATCAAATGAAAGTCAAACACATTCAAACAAAGCTAATTGAATCAAATGAAAGTAAAACACATTCAAACAAAGCTAATTGAATCAAATGAAAGTCCAAGATATTCAAACGGAGCTAATTGAATCAAATGAAAGTCAAACACATCCAAACAAAGCTAATTGAATCAAATGTAAGTCAAACACATTCAAACAGAGCTTTTTGAATCAAATGAAAGTCAAATGCATTCAACAAAGCTAATTGAATCAAATGAAAGTAAAAAACATCTAAAAAAATCTAATTAAATCAAACGAAAGTCAAACACATTCAGACAAAGCTGTTTGAATCAAATGAAAGTCAAACACATTCAACAAAGCTATTTGAGTTAAATGAAAGTCAAATGCAATTTACAAAGCTAATTGAATTAAATGAAAGTTAAACACATTCAAACAAACCTAACAGAATCAAATGTAAGTGAAATACATTCAAACAGAGCTTTTTGAATCAAATGAAAGTCAAATGCATTCAACAAAGCTAATTGGATCAAATGAAAGTAAAAAACATCAAAAAAAATCTAATTAAATCAAATGAAAGTCAAACACATTCAGACAAAGCTGTTTGAATCAAATGAAAGTCAAACACATTCAACAAAGCTATTTGAGTTAAATGAAAGTCAAATGCAATCTACAAAGCTAATTGAATTAAATGAAAGTTAAACACATTCAAACAAACCTAACAGAATCAAATGTAAGTCAAATACATTCAAACAGAGCTTTTTGAATCAAATGAAAGTCAAATGCATTCAACAAAGCTCATTGAATTAAATGAAAGTCAAAAAAAATCTAATTAAATCAAATGAAAGTCAAACACATTCAGACAAAGCTATTTGAATCAAATGAAAGTGAAAAACATCTAAAAAAACCTAATTAAATCAAATAAAAGTCAAACACATTCAAACAAAGCTATTTAAATCAAATAAAAGTCAAATGCATTCAAACAAAGCTATTGAAAGTCAAATGCTTTCTACAAAGCCAATTGAATCACATGAAAGTCAAACACATTCAAACAAACCTAATTAAATCAAATGAAAGTCAAACACTATCAAACAAAGCTAATTGAATCAAATGAAAGTCAAATGCATTCTACAAAGCTTATTGAATCAAATGAAAGTAAAAAACATTCGAACAAAGCCAAATGAATCCAATGAAAGTCAAACACATTCAAACTAAACTATTTGAATCAAATGAAAGTCAAATGCATTCTACAAAGCTAATTGAATCAAATGAAAGTCAAAAACATTCCAACAAAGCCAATTGAAACAAATGAAAGTCAAACACATTCAAACAAACCTAATTGAATCAAATGAAAGTCAAACACATTCAAACAAACCTAATTGAATCAAATGAAAGTCAAATACATTCAAACAGACCTAATTGAATCAAATGAAAGTCAAACACATTCAAAAAGAGCTTTTTGAATCAAATGACGGTCAAATGCAATCTACAAAGCTAATTGAATCAAATGAAAGTCAAACACATTGAAACAAAGCTAATTGGATCAAATGTAAGTCAAACACATTCAAACAGAGCATTTTGAGTCAATTGAAAGTCAAATGCATTCAACAAAGCTAATTGAACCAAATGAAAGTAAAAAACATCTAAAAAAACCTAATTAAATCAAATGAAAGTCAAACACATTCAAACAAAGCTATTTAAATCAAATAAAAGTCAAATGCACTCAAACAAAGCTATTGAAAGTCAAATGCTTTCTACAAAGCCAATTGAATCAAATGAAAGTCAAACACATTCAAACAAACCTAATTAAATCAAATGAAAGTCAAACACATTCAAACAAAACTAATTGAATCAAATGAAAGTGAAACACATTCAAACAAAGCTGATTAGATCAAATGTAAGTCAAACACATTCTAACAGAGCTTTTTGAATCAAATTAAAGTCAAATGCATTCAACAAAGCTAATTGAATCAAACGAAATGCAAAAACATCTAAAAAAATCTTATTAAATTAAATGAAAGTCAAACACATTCAGACAAAGCTATTTGAATCAAATGAAATTCAAATGCATTCTACAAATGTAATAGAATCAAATGAAAGTAAAAACATCTAAAAAAATTCAAATTAAATCAATAAAAGGTCAAACACATTCAAACAAAACTAATTGAATCAAATGAAAGTCAAAGGCAATCTATAAAGCTAATTGAATCAAATGAAAGTCAAACACATTCAAAGAAAGCTAATTGAATCAAATGAAAGTCAAACACATTCAAACAAAGCTAATTGAATCAAATGAAAGTAAAACACATTCAAACAAAGCTAATTGAATCAAATGAAAGTCCAAGATATTCAAACGGAGCTAATTGAATCAAATGAAAGTCAAACACATCCAAACAAAGCTAATTGAATCAAATGTAAGTCAAACACATTCAAACAGAGCTTTTTGAATCAAATGAAAGTCAAATGCATTCAACAAAGCTAATTGAATCAAATGAAAGTAAAAAACATCTAAAAAAATCTAATTAAATCAAACGAAAGTCAAACACATTCAGACAAAGCTGTTTGAATCAAATGAAAGTCAAACACATTCAACAAAGCTATTTGAGTTAAATGAAAGTCAAATGCAATTTACAAAGCTAAATGAATTAAATGAAAGTTAAACACATTCAAACAAACCTAACAGAATCAAATGTAAGTGAAATACATTCAAACAGAGCTTTTTGAATCAAATGAAAGTCAAATGCATTCAACAAAGCTAATTGGATCAAATGAAAGTAAAAAACATCAAAAAAAATCTAATTAAATCAAATGAAAGTCAAACACATTCAGACAAAGCTGTTTGAATCAAATGAAAGTCAAACACATTCAACAAAGCTATTTGAGTTAAATGAAAGTCAAATGCAATCTACAAAGCTAATTGAATTAAATGAAAGTTAAACACATTCAAACAAACCTAACAGAATCAAATGTAAGTCAAATACATTCAAACAGAGCTTTTTGAATCAAATGAAAGTCAAATGCATTCAACAAAGCTCATTGAATTAAATGAAAGTCAAAAAAATCTAATTAAATCAAATGAAAGTCAAACACATTCAGACAAAGCTATTTGAATCAAATGAAAGTGAAAAACATCTAAAAAAACCTAATTAAATCAAATAAAAGTCAAACACATTCAAACAAAGCTATTTAAATCAAATAAAAGTCAAATGCATTCAAACAAAGCTATTGAAAGTCAAATGCTTTCTACAAAGCCAATTGAATCACATGAAAGTCAAACACATTCAAACAAACCTAATTAAATCAAATGAAAGTCAAACACTATCAAACAAAGCTAATTGAATCAAATGAAAGTCAAATGCATTCTACAAAGCTTATTGAATCAAATGAAAGTAAAAAACATTCGAACAAAGCCAAATGAATCCAATGAAAGTCAAACACATTCAAACTAAACTATTTGAATCAAATGAAAGTCAAATGCATTCTACAAAGCTAATTGAATCAAATGAAAGTCAAAAACATTCCAACAAAGCCAATTGAAACAAATGAAAGTCAAACACATTCAAACAAACCTAATTGAATCAAATGAAAGTCAAATACATTCAAACAGACCTAATTGAATCAAATGAAAGTCAAACACATTCAAAAAGAGCTTTTTGAATCAAATGACGGTCAAATGCAATCTACAAAGCTAATTGAATCAAATGAAAGTCAAACACATTGAAACAAAGCTAATTGGATCAAATGTAAGTCAAACACATTCAAACAGAGCATTTTGAGTCAATTGAAAGTCAAATGCATTCAACAAAGCTAATTGAACCAAATGAAAGTAAAAAACATCTAAAAAAACCTAATTAAATCAAATGAAAGTCAAACACATTCAAACAAAGCTATTTAAATCAAATAAAAGTCAAATGCACTCAAACAAAGCTATTGAAAGTCAAATGCTTTCTACAAAGCCAATTGAATCAAATGAAAGTCAAACACATTCAAACAAACCTAATTTAATCAAATGAAAGTCAAACACATTCAAACAAAACTAATTGAATAAAATGAAAGTCAAACACATTCAAACAAAGCTGATTAGATCAAATGTAAGTCAAACACATTCAAACAGAGCTTTTTGAATCAAACTAAAGTCAAATGCATTCAACAAAGCTAATTGAATCAAACGAAATGCAAAAACATCTAAAAAAATCTTATTAAATCAAATGAAAGTCAAACACATTCAGACAAAGCTATTTGAATCAAATGAAATTCAAATGCATTCTACAAATGTAATAGAATCAAATGAAAGTAAAAACATCTAAAAAAATTCAAATTAAATCAATAAAAGGTCAAACACATTCAAACAAAACTAATTGAATCAAATAAAAGTGAAAGGCAATCTATAAAGCTAATTGAATCAAATGAAAGTCAAAAACATTCAAAGAAAGCTAATTGAATCAAATGTAAGTCAAACACATTCAAACAGAGCATTTTGAATCAAATTAAAGTCAAATGCATTCAACAAAGCTAATTGAATCAAACGAAATGCAAAAACATCTAAAAAAATCTTATTAAATTAAATGAAAGTCAAACACATTCAGACAAAGCTATTTGAATCAAATGAAATTCAAATGCATTCTACAAACGTAATAGAATCAAATGAAAGTAAAAACATCTAAAAAAATTCAAATTAAATCAATAAAAGGTCAAACACATTCAAACAAAACTAATTGAATCAAATGAAAGTCAAAGGCAATCTATAAAGCCAATTGAATCAAATGAAAGTCAAACACATTCAAAGAAAGCTAATTGAATCAAATGAAAGTCAAACACATTCAAACAAAGCTAATTGAATCAAATGAAAGTAAAACACATTCAAACAAAGCTAATTGAATCAAATGAAAGTCCAAGATATTCAAACAGAGCTAATTGAATCAAATGAAAGTCAAACACATCCAAACAAAGCTAATTGAATCAAATGTAAGTCAAACACATTCAAACAGAGCTTTTTGAATCAAATGAAAGTCAAATGCATTCAACAAAGCTAATTGAATCAAATGAAAGTAAAAAACATCTAAAAAAATCTAATTAAATCAAATGAAAGTCAAACACATTCAGACAAAGCTGTTTGAATCAAATGAAAGTCTAACACATTCAACAAAGCTATTTGAGTTAAATGAAAGTCAAATGCAATCTACAAAGCTAATTGAATTAAATGAAAGTTAAACACATTCAAACAAACCTAACAGAATCAAATGTAAGTCAAATACATTCAAACAGAGCTTTTTGAATCAAATGAAAGTCAAATGCATTCAACAAAGCTAATTGAATCAAATGAAAGTAAAAAACATCAAAAAAAATCTAATTAAATCAAATGAAAGTCAAACACATTCAGACAAAGCTGTTTGAATCAAATGAAAGTCAAACACATTCAACAAAGCTATTTGAGTTAAATGAAAGTCAAATGCAATCTACAAAGCTAATTGAATTAAATGAAAGTTAAACACATTCAAACAAACCTAACAGAATCAAATGTAAGTCAAAAACATTCAAACAGAGCTTTTTGAATCAAATGAAAGTCAAATGCATTCAACAAAGCTAATTGAATCAAATGAAAGTAAAAAACATCTAAAAAAAACCTAATTAAATCAAATGAAAGTCAAACACATTCAAACAAAGCTATTTAAATCAAATAAAAGTCAAATGCAATCAAACAAAGCTATTGAAAGTCAAATGCTTTCTACAAAGCCAATTGAATCAAATGAAAGTCAAACACATTCAAACAAACCTAATTAAATCAAATGAAAGTCAAACACATTCAAACAAAACTAATTGAATCAAATGAAAGTCAAACACATTCAAACAAAGCTGATTAGATCAAATGTAAGTCAAACACATTCAAACAGAGCTTTTTGAATCAAATTAAAGTCAAATGCATTCAACAAAGCTAATTGAATCAAACGAAATGCAAAAACATCTAAAGAAATCTTATTAAATCAAATGAAAGTCAAACACATTCAGACAAAGCTATTTGAATCAAATGAAATTCAAATGCATTCTACAAATGTAATAGAATCAAATGAAAGTAAAAACATCTAAAAAAATTCAAATTAAATCAATAAAAGGTCAAACACATTCAAACAAAACTAATTGAATCAAATGAAAGTCAAAGGCAATCTATAAAGCTAATTGAATCAAATGAAATTCAAACACATTCAAAGAAAGCTAATTGAATCAAATGAAAGTCAAACACATTCAAACAAAGCTAATTGAATCAAATGAAAGTAAAACACATTCAAACAAAGCTAATTGAATCAAATGAAAGTCAAAGATATTCAAACAGAGCTAATTGAATCAAATGAAAGTCAAACACATCCAAACAAAGCTAATTGAATCAAATGTAAGTCAAACACATTCAAACAGAGCTTTTTGAATCAAATGAAAGTCAAATGCATTCAACAAAGGTAATTGAATCAAATGAAAGTAAAAAACATCTAAAAAAATCTAATTAAATCAAATGAAAGTCAAACACATTCAGACAAAGCTGTTTGAATCAAATGAAAGTCAAACACATTCAACAAAGCTATTTGAGTTAAATGAAAGTCAAATGCAATCTACAAAGCTAATTGAATTAAATGAAAGTTAAACACATTCAAACAAACCTAACAGAATCAAATGTAAGTCAAATACATTCAAACAGAGCTTTTTGAATCAAATGAAAAGTCAAATGCATTCAACAAAGCTAATTGAATCAAATGAAAGTAAAAAACATCTAAAAAAATCTAATTAAATCAAATGAAAGTCAAACACATTCAGACAAAGCTGTTTGAATCAAATGAAAGTCAAACACATTCAACAAAGCTATTTGAGTTAAATGAAAGTCAAATGCAATCTACAAAGCTAATTGAATTAAATGAAAGTTAAACACATTCAAACAAACCTAACAGAATCAAATGTAAGTCAAATACATTCAAACAGAGCTTTTTGAATCAAATGAAAGTCAAATGCATTCAACAAAGCTCATTGAATTAAATGAAAGTCAAAAAAATCTAATTAAATCAAATGAAAGTCAAACACATTCAGACAAAGCTATTTGAATCAAATGAAAGTGAAAAACATCTAAAAAAAACCGTAATTAAATCAAATAAAAGTCAAACACATTCAAACAAAGCTATTTAAATCAAATAAAAGTCAAATGCATTCAAACAAATCTATTGAAAGTCAAATGCTTTCTACAAAGCCAATTGAATCAAATGAAAGTCAAACACATTCAAACAAACCTAATTAAATCAAATGAAAGTCAAACACATTCAAACAAAGCTAATTGAATCAAATGAAAGTCAAATGCATTCTACAAATCTTATTGAATCAAATGAAAGTAAAAAACATTCGAACAAAGCCAAATGAATCCAATGAAAGTCAAACACATTCAAACTAAACTATTTGAATCAAATGAAAGTCAAATGCATTCTACAAAGCTAATTGAATCAAATGAAAGTCAAAAACATTCCAACAAAGCCAATTGAAACAAATGAAAGTCAAACACATTCAAACAAACCTAATTGAATCAAATGAAAGTCAAATACATTCAAACAGACCTAATTGAATCAAATGAAAGTCAAACACATTCAAAAAGACCTTTTTGAATCAAATGACGGTAAAATGCAATCTACAAAGCTAATTGAATCAAATGAAAGTCAAACACATTGAAACAAAGCTAATTGGATCAAATGTAAGTCAAACACATTCAAACAGAGCATTTTGAGTCAATTGAAAGTCAAATGCATTCAACAAAGCTAATTGAACCAAATGAAAATAAAAACATCTAAAAAAACCTAATTAAATCAAATGAAAGTCAAACACATTCAAACAAAGCTATTTAAATCAAATAAAAGTCAAATGCACTCAAACAAAGCTATTGAAAGTCAAATGCTTTCTACAAAGCCAATTGAATCAAATGAAAGTCAAACACATTCAAACAAACCTAATTAAATCAAATGAAAGTCAAACACATTCAAACAAAACTAATTGAATCAAATGAAAGTCAAACACATTCAAACAAAGCTGATTAGATCAAATGTAAGTCAAACACATTCAAACAGAGCTTTTTGAATCAAATTAAAGTCAAATGCATTCAACAAAGCTAATTGAATCAAACGAAATGCAAAAACATCTAAAGAAATCTTATTAAATCAAATGAAAGTCAAACACATTCAGACAAAGCTATTTGAATTAAATGAAATTCAAATGCATTCTACAAATGTAATAGAATCAAATGAAAGTAAAAACATCTAAAAAAATTCAAATTAAATCAATAAAAGGTCAAACACATTCAAACAAAACTAATTGAATCAAATGAAAGTCAAAGGCAATCTATAAAGCTAATTGAATCAAATGAAAGTCAAACACATTCAAAGAAAGCTAATTGAATCAAATGAAAGTCAAACACATTCAAACAAAGCTAATTGAATCAAATGAAAGTAAAACACATTCAAACAAAGCTAATTGAATCAAATGAAAGTCAAAGATATTCAAACAGAGCTAATTGAATCAAATGAAAGTCAAACACATCCAAACAAAGCTAATTGAATCAAATGTAAGTCAAACACATTCAAACAGAGCTTTTTGAATCAAATGAAAGTCAAATGCATTCAACAAAGGTAATTGAATCAAATGAAAGTAAAAAACATCTAAAAAAATCTAATTAAATCAAATGAAAGTCAAACACATTCAGACAAAGCTGTTTGAATCAAATGAAAGTCAAACACATTCAACAAAGCTATTTGAGTTAAATGAAAGTCAAATGCAATCTACAAAGCTAATTGAATTAAATGAAAGTTAAACACATTCAAACAAACCTAACAGAATCAAATGTAAGTCAAATACATTCAAACAGAGCTTTTTGAATCAAATGAAAGTCAAATGCATTCAACAAAGCTAATTGAATCAAATGAAAGTAAAAAACATCTAAAAAAATCTAATTAAATCAAATGAAAGTCAAACACATTCAGACAAAGCTGTTTGAATCAAATGAAAGTTAAACACATTCAACAAAGCTATTTGAGTTAAATGAAAGTCAAATGCAATCTACAAAGCTAATTGAATTAAATGAAAGTTAAACACATTCAAACAAACCTAACAGAATCAAATGTAAGTCAAATACATTCAAACAGAGCTTTTTGAATCAAATGAAAGTCAAATGCATTCAACAAAGCTAATTGAATCAAATGAAAGTAAAAAACATCTAAAAAAAATCTAATTAAATCAAATGAAAGTCAAACACATTCAGACAAAGCTGTTTGAATCAAATGAAAGTCAAACACATTCAACAAAGCTATTTGAGTTAAATGAAAGTCAAATGCAATCTACAAAGCTAATTGAATCAAATGAAAGTTAAACACATTCAAACAAACCTAACAGAATCAAATGTAAGTCAAATACATTCAAACAGAGCTTTTTGAATCAAATGAAAGTCAAATGCATTCAACAAAGCTAATTGAATCAAATGAAAGTGAAAAACATCCAAAAAAAATCTAATTAAATCAAATGAAAGTCAAACACATTCAGACAAAGCTGTTTGAATCAAATGAAAGTCAAACACATTCAACAAAGCTATTTGAGTTAAATCAAAGTCAAATGCATTCAACAAAGCTAATTGAACCAAATGAAAGTAAAAAACATCTAAAAAAACCTAATTAAATCAAATGAAAGTCAAACACATTCAAACAAAGCTATTTAAATCAAATAAAAGTCAAATGCATTCAAACAAAGCTATTGAAAGTCAAATGCTTTTTACAAAGCCAATTGAATCAAATGAAAGTCAAACACATTCAAACAAACCTAATTAAATCAAATGAAAGTCAAACACATTCAAACAAAGCTAATTGAATCAAATGAAAGTCAAACACATTCAAACAAAGCTGATTAGATCAAATGTAAGTCAAACACATTCAAATAGTGCTTTTTGAATCAAATTAAAGTCAAATGCATTCAACAAAGCTAATTGAATCAAACGAAATGCAAAAAACATCTAAAAAAATTCTTATTAAATCAAATGAAAGTCAAACACATTCAGACAAAGCTATTTGAATCAAATGAAATTCAAATGCATTCTACAAACGTAATAGAATCAAATGAAAGTAAAAACATCTAAAAAAATTCAAATTAAATCAATAAAAGGTCAAACACATTCAAACAAAACTAATTGAATCAAATGAAAGTCAAAGGCAATCTATAAAGCTAATTGAATCAAATGAAAGTCAAACACATTCAAAGAAAGCTTATTGAATCAAATGAAAGTCAAACACATTCAAAAAAAGCTAATTGAATCAAATGAAAGTAAAACACATTCAAACAAAGCTAATTGAATCAAATGTAAGTCAAACACATTCAAACAGAGCTTTTTGAATCAAATGAAAGTCAAATGCATTCAACAAAGCTAATTGAATAAAATGAAAGTAAAAAAACATCTAAAAAAATCTAATTAAATCAAATGAAAGTCAAACACATTCAGACAAAGCTGTTTTGAATCAAATGAAAGTCAAACACATTCAACAAAGCTATTTGAGTTGAATGAAAGTCAAATGCAATCTACAAAGCTAATTGAATCAAATGAAAGTTAAACACATTCAAACAAACCCTTACAGAATCAAATGTAAGTCAAATACATTCAAACAGAGTTTTTTGAATCAAATGAAAGTTAAATGCATTCAACAAAGCTCATTGAATCAAATGAAAGTCAAAAACATCTACAAAAATCTATATAATTCAAATGAAAGTCAAACACATTCAGACAAAGCTATTTGAATCAAATGAAAGTAAAATACATCTAAAAAAACCTAATTAAATCAAATGAAAGTCAAACACATTCAAACAAAGCTATTTAAATCAAATAAAAGTCAAATGCATTCAAACAAAGCTATTGAAAGTCAAATGCTTTCTACAAAGCCAATTGAATCAAATGAAAGTCAAACACATTCAAACAAACCTAATTAAATCAAATGAAAGTCAAACACATTCAAACAAAGCTAATTGAATCAAATGAAAGTCAAACACATTCAAACAAAGCTGATTAGATCAAATGTAAGTCAAACACATTCAAACAGAGCTTTTTGAATCAAATTAAAGTCAAATGCATTCAACAAAGCTAATTAAATCTAACGAAAGTCAAAAACATCTAAAAAATCTAATTCAATCAAATGAAAGTCAAACACATTCAGACAAAGCTATTTGAATCAAATGAAATTCAAATGCATTCTACAAATCTAATTGAATCAAATGAAAGTAAAAACATCTAAAAAAAATTCAAATTAAATCAATAAAAGATCAAACACATTCAAACAAAACTATTTGAATCAAATGAAAGTCAAAGGCAATCTATAAAGCTAATTAAATCAAATGAAAGTCAAACACATTCAAACAAAGCTAATTGAATCAAATGAAAGTCAAACACTTTCAAACAAAGCTGATTAGATCAAATGTAAGTCAAACACATTCAAACAGAGCTTTTTGAATCAAATTAAAGTCAAATGCATTCAACAAAGCTAATTGAATCAAACGAAAGTCAAAAACATCTAAAAAAATCTAATTAAATCAAATGAAAGTCAAACACATTCAGACAAAGCTATTTGAATCAAATGAAATTCAAATGCATTCTACAAATCTAATTGAATCAAATGAAAGTAAAAACATCTAAAAAAAAATTCAAATTAAATCAATAAAAGGTCAAACACATTCAAACAAAACTATTTGAATCAAATGAAAGTCAAAGGCAATCTATAAAGCTAATTGAATCAAATGAAAGTCAAACACATTCAAAGAAAGCTAATTGAATCAAATGAAAGTCAAACACATTCAAACAAAGCTGATTAGATCAAATGTAAGTCAAACACATTCAAACAGAGCTTTTTTGAATCAAATTAAAGTCAAATGCATTCAACAAAGCTAATTGAATCAAACGAAAGTAAAAAACATCTAAAAAAATCTAATTAAATCAAATGAAAGTTAAACACATTCAGACAAAGCTATTTGAATCAAATGAAATTCAAATGCATTCTACAAATCTAATTGAATCAAATGAAAGTAAAAACATCTAAAAAAATTCAAATTAAATCAATAAAAGGTCAAACACATTCAAACAAAACTATTTGAATCAAGTGAAAGTCAAATGCATTTTATAAAGCTAATTGAATCAAATTAAAGTCAAACACATCCAAACAAAGCTAATTGAATCAAATGAAAGTAAAACACATTCAAACAAAGTCTAATTGAATCAAATAAAATTCAAACACATTCAAACAGAGCTAATTGAATCAAATGAAAGTCAAACACATTCAAAAAGAGCTTTTTGAATCTAATGAAGGTCAAATGCAATCTACAAAGCTAATTAAATCAAATGAAAGTCAAACACATTCAAACAAAACTAAATGAATCAAATGAAAGTCAAAAACATTGAAAAAAACCTAATTAAATCAAATGAAAGTCAAACACATTCAAACAAAGCTATTAGAATCTAATGAAAGTCAAATGCATTCTACAAAGCTTATTGAATCAAATGAAAGTAAAAAACATTCGAACAAAGCCAAATGAATCCAATGAAAGTCAAACACATTCAAACTAAACTATTTGAATCAAATGAAAGTTAAATGCATTCTACAAAGCTAATTGAATCAAATGAAAGTCAAAAACATTCCAACAAAGCCAATTGAATCAAATGAAAGTCAAACACATTCAAACAAACCTAATTGAATCAAATGAAAGTCAAACACATTCAAACAGACCTAATTGAATCAAATGAAAGTCAAACACATTCAAAAACAGCTTTTTGAATCAAATGAAGGTCAAATGCAATCTACAAAGCTAATTAAATCAAATGAAAGTCAAACACATTCAAACAAAACTAAATGAATCAAATTAAAGTCAAAAACATCTAAAAAAACCTAATTAAATCAAATGAAAGTCAAACACATTCAAACAAAGCTATTGGAATCTAATGAATGTCAAATGCATTCTACAAAGCTTATTGAATTAAATGAAAGTAAAAAACATTCGAACAAAGCCAAATGAATCCAATGAAAAGTCAAACACATTCAAACTATACTATTTGAATCAAATGAAAGTCAAATGCATTCTACAAAGGTAATTGAATCAAATGAAAGTCAAAAAACATTCCAACAAAGCCAATTGAATCAAATGAAAGTCAAACACATTCAAACAAACCTAATTGAATCAAATGAAAGTCAAACACATTCAAACAGACCTAATTGAATCAAATTGAAAGTCAAACACATTCAAAAAGAGCTTTTTGAATCAAATGACGTTCAAATGCAATCTACAAAGCTAATTGAATCAAATGAAAGTCAAAACACATTGAAACAAAGCTAATTGTATCAAATGTAAGTCAAACACATTCTAACAGAGCATTTTGAATCAATTAAAAGTCAAATGCATTCAACAAAGCTAATTGAATCAAATGAAAGTAAAAAACATCTAAAAAAACCTAATTAAATCAAATGAAAGTCAAATACATTCAAACAAAGCTATTTAAATCAAATAAAAGTCAAATGCACTCAAACAAAGCTATTGAAAGTCAAATGCTTTCTACAAAAGCCAATTGAATCAAATGAATGTCAAACACATTCAAAGAAACCTAATTAAATTAAATGAAAGTCAAACACATTCGAACAAAGCTAATTGAATCAAATGAAAGTCAAACACATTCAAACAAAGCTGATTAGATCAAATGTAAGTCAAACACATTCAAACAGAGCTTTTTGAATCAAATTAAAGTCAAAATGCATTCAACAAAGCTAATTGAATCAAACGAAAGTCAAAAAACATCTAAAAAAATCTTAATTAAATCAAATGAAAGGCAAACACATTCAGAAAAAGCTATTTGAATCAAATGAAAGTCAAACACATTCAAACAAAGCTGATTAGATCAAATGTAAGTCAAACACATTCAAACAGAGCTTTTTGAATCAAATTAAAGTCAAATGCATTCAACAAAGCTAATTGAATCAAACGAAAGTCAAAAACATCTAAAAAAAATCTAATTAAATCAAATGAAAGTCAAACACATTCAGACAAAGCTATTTGAATCAAATGAAATTCAAATGCATTCTACAAATCTAATTGAATCAAATGAAAGTAAAAACATCTAAAAAATTCAAATTAAATCAATAAAAGGTTAAACACATTCAAACAAAACTATTTGAATCAAATGAAAGTCAAAGGCATTCTATAAAGCTAATTGAATCAAATGAAAGTCAAACACATTCAAACAAAGCTAATTGAATCAAATGAAAGTAAAACACATTCAAACAAAGCTAATTGAATCAAATGAAATTCAAAGATATTCAAATAGAGCTAATTGAATTAAATGAAAGTCAAACACATCCAAACAAGCTAATTTTGAATCAAAACACATGAAAGTCAAACTGCATTTAAACAAAGCTATTGAATCAAATGAAAGTAAAACATCTAAAAAAATCTAATTAAATCAAATGAAAGTCAAACACATTCAGACAAAGCTGTTTGAATCAAATGAAAGTCAAAACACATTCAACAAAGCTATTTGAGTGAATGAAAGACAAATGAATCTACAAACTAATTGAATCAAATGAAGTTAAACAATTCAAACAAACCTAACAGAATCAAATGTAAGTCAAATACATCAAACAGAGTTTTTTAATCAAATGAAAGTCAAATGCATTCAACAAAGCTATTGAATCAAATGAAAGTCAAAAACATCTACAAAAATCTATATAATTCAAATGAAAGTCAAACACATTCAGACAAAGCTATATTGACATCCAATATTGAAAGTCAAACACATTCAACAAGCTATTTAATCTAAGAAATGAAAACAACTATTGCAATGCTACAAAGCCAATTGAATCAAATGAAAGTCAAACACATTCAAACAAACTAATTAAATCAAATGAAAGTCAAACACATTCAAACAAAGCTAATTAATCAAATGAAAGTCAAAACATTCAAACAAAGCTATTAATCAAATGTAATCAAAAATTCAAAAATTTTTGAATCAAATTAAAGTCAAATCATTCAACAAAGCTAATTAATCTAACGAAAGTAAAAACATTTAAAAAATCTAATTCAATCAAATGAAAGTCAAACACATTCAACAAAGCTATTTGATTAAATCAAATATTTAAATCGTCAATATCATTTTCTTAAATCAAAAAAGATCAAACAATTCAAACAAACATTTGAATCAAATGAAAGTCAAACACTTTAAAGCATTAAATCAAATGAAAGTCAAACACATTCAAACAAAGCTAATTGAATCAAATGAAAGTCAAACATTTCAAACAAAGCTGATTAGATCAAATGTAAGTCAAACACATTCAAACAGAGCTTTTGAATCAAATTAAAGTCAATGCATTCAACAAAGCTAATTGAATCAAACGAAAGTCAAAAAACATCTAAAAAAATCTAATTCAATCAAATGAAAGTCAAACACATTCAGACAAAGCTATTTGAATCAAATGAAAGTTCAAATGCATTCTACAAATCTAATTGAATCAAATGAAAGTAAAAACATCTAAAAAAAAATTCAAATTAAATCAATAAAAGTCAAACACATTCAAACAAAACTATTTGAATCAAATGAAAGTCAAAGGCAATCTATAAAGCTAATTGAATCAAATGAAAGTCAAACACATTCAAAAAAGCTAATTGAATCAAATGAAAGTCAAACACTTTCAAACAAAGCTGATTAGATCAAATGTAAGTCAAACACATTCAAACAGAGCTTTTTGAATCAAATTAAAGTCAAATGCATTCAACAAAGCTAATTGAATCAAACGAAAGTAAAAAACATCTAAAAAAATCTAATTAAATCAAATGAAAGTTAAACACATTCAGACAAAGCTATTTGAATCAAATGAAATTCAAAATGCATTCTACAAATCTAATTGAATCAAATGAAAGTAAAAACATCTAAAAAAATTCAAATTAAATCAATAAAAGGTCAAACACATTCAAAACAAAACTATTTGAATCAAGTGAAAGTCAAATGCATTTTATAAAGCTAATTGAATCAAATTAAAGTCAAACACATCCAAACAAAGCTAATTGAATCAAATGAAAGTAAAACACATTCAAACAAAGTCTAATTGAATCAAATAAAATTCAAACACATTCAAACTGAGCTAATTGAATCAAATGAATAGTCAAACACATTCAAAAAAGAGCTTTTTGAATCTAATGAAGGTCAAATGCAATCTACAAAGCTAATTAAATCAAATGAAAGTCAAACACATTCAAAACAAAACTAAATGAATCAAATGAAAGTCAAAACATTGAAAAAAACCTAATTAAATCAAATGAAAGTCAAACACATTCAAACAAAGCTATTAGAATCTAATGAAAGTCAAATGCATTCTACAAAGCTTATTGAATCAAATGAAAGTAAAAAACATTCGAACAAAGCCAAATGAATCCAATGAAAGTCAAACACATTCAAACTAAACTATTTGAATCAAATGAAAGTTAAATGCATTCTACAAAGCTAATTGAATCAAATGAAAGTCAAAAACATTCCAACAAAGCCAATTGAATCAAATGAAAGTCAAACACATTCAAACAAACCTAATTGAATCAAATGAAAGTCAAACACATTCAAACAGACCTAATTGAATCAAATGAAAGTCAAACACATTCAAAAACAGCTTTTTGAATCAAATGAAGGTCAAATGCAATCTACAAAGCTAATTAAATCAAATGAAAGTCAAACACATTCAAACAAAACTAAATGAAATCAAATTAAAGTCAAAAACATCTAAAAAACCTAATTAAATCAAATGAAAGTCAAACACATTCAAACAAAGCTATTGGAATCTAATGAATGTCAAATGCATTCTACAAAGCTTATTGAATTAAATGAAAGTAAAAAACATTCGAACAAAGCCAAATGAATCCAATGAAAGTCAAACACATTCAAACTATACTATTTGAATCAAATGAAAGTCAAATGCATTCTACAAAGGTAATTGAATCAAATGAAAGTCAAAAACATTCCAACAAAGCCAATTGAATCAAATGAAAGTCAAACACATTCAAACAAACCTAATTGAATCAAATGAAAGTCAAACACATTCAAACAGACCTAATTGAATCAAATGAAAGTCAAAACACATTCAAAAAGAGCTTTTTGAATCAAATGACGTTCAAATGCAATCTACAAAGCTAATTGAATCAAATGAAAGTCAAACACATTGAAACAAAGCTAATTGTATCAAATGTAAGTCAAACACATTCTAACAGAGCATTTTGAATCAATTAAAAGTCAAATGCATTCAACAAAGCTAATTGAATCAAATGAAAGTAAAAAACATCTAAAAAAACCTAATTAAATCAAATGAAAGTCAAATACATTCAAACAAAGCTATTTAAATCAAATAAAAGTCAAATGCACTCAAACAAAGCTATTGAAAGTCAAATGCTTTCTACAAAGCCAATTGAATCAAATGAATGTCAAACACATTCAAAGAAACCTAATTAAATTAAATGAAAGTCAAACACATTCGAACAAAGCTAATTGAATCAAATGAAAGTCAAACACATTCAAACAAAGCTGATTAGATCAAATGTAAGTCAAACACATTCAAACAGAGCTTTTTGAATCAAATTAAAGTCAAATGCATTCAACAAAGCTAATTGAATCAAACGAAAGTCAAAAACATCTAAAAAAATCTTATTAAATCAAATGAAAGGCAAACACATTCAGAAAAAGCTATTTGAATCAAATGAAAGTCAAACACATTCAAACAAAGCTGATTAGATCAAATGTAAGTCAAACACATTCAAACAGAGCTTTTTGAATCAAATTAAAGTCAAATGCATTCAACAAAGCTAATTGAATCAAACGAAAGTCAAAAACATCTAAAAAAATCTAATTAAATCAAATGAAAGTCAAACACATTCAGACAAAGCTATTTGAATCAAATGAAATTCAAATGCATTCTACAAATCTAATTGAATCAAATGAAAGTAAAAACATCTAAAAAATTCAAATTAAATCAATAAAAGGTTAAACACATTCAAACAAAACTATTTGAATCAAATGAAAGTCAAAGGCATTCTATAAAGCTAATTGAATCAAATGAAAGTCAAACACATTCAAACAAAGCTAATTGAATCAAATGAAAGTAAAACACATTCAAACAAAGCTAATTGAATCAAATGAAATTCAAAGATATTCAAATAGAGCTAATTGAATTAAATGAAAGTCAAACACATCCAAACAAAGCTAATTGAATCAAATGTAAGTCAAACACATTCAAACAGAGCTTTTTGAATCAAATGAAAGTCAAATGCATTTAACAAAGCTAATTGAATCAAATGAAAGTAAAAAAACATCTAAAAAAATCTAATTAAATCAAATGAAAGTCAAACACATTCAGACAAAGCTGTTTGAATCAAATGAAAGTCAAACACATTCAACAAAGCTATTTGAGTTGAATGAAAGACAAATGCAATCTACAAAGCTAATTGAATCAAATGAAAGTTAAACACATTCAAACAAACCTAACAGAATCAAATGTAAGTCAAATACATTCAAACAGAGTTTTTTTAATCAAATGAAAGTCAAAATGCATTCAACAAAGCTCATTGAATCAAATGAAAGTCAAAAACATCTACAAAAATCTATATAATTCAAATGAAAGTCAAACACATTCAGACAAAGCTATTTGAATCAAATGAAAGTAAAATACATCTAAAAAAACCTAATTAAATCAAATGAAAGTCAAACACATTCAAACAAAGCTATTTAAATCAAATAAAAGTCAAATGCATTCAAACAAAGCTATTGAAAGCCAATGCTTTCTACAAAGCCAATTGAATCAAATGAAAGTCAAACACATTCAAACAAACCTAATTAAATCAAATGAAAGTCAAACACATTCAAACAAAGCTAATTGAATCAAATGAAAGTCAAACACATTCAAACAAAGCTGATTAGATCAAATGTAATTCAAACACATTCAAACAGAGCTTTTTGAATCAAATTAAAGTCAAATGCATTCAACAAAGCTAATTAAATCTAACGAAAGTCAAAAACATCTAAAAAATCTAATTCAATCAAATGAAAGTCAAACACATTCAGACAAAGCTATTTGAATCAAATGAAAGTCAAATGCATTCTACAAATCTAATTGAATCAAATGAAAGTAAAAACATCTAAAAAAAATTCAAATTAAATCAATAAAAGATCAAACACATTCAAACAAAACTATTTGAATCAAATGAAAGTCAAAGGCAATCTATAAAGCTAATTAAATCAAATGAAAGTCAAACACATTCAAACAAAGCTAATTGAATCAAATGAAAGTCAAACACTTTCAAACAAAGCTGATTAGATCAAATGTAAGTCAAACACATTCAAACAGAGCTTTTTGAATCAAATTAAAGTCAAATGCATTCAACAAAGCTAATTGAATCAAACGAAAGTCAAAAACATCTAAAAAAATCTAATTAAATCAAATGAAAGTCAAACACATTCAGACAAAGCTATTTGAATCAAATGAAATTCAAATGCATTCTACAAATCTAATTGAATCAAATGAAAGTAAAAACATCTAAAAAAAATTCAAATTAAATCAATAAAAGGTCAAACACATTCAAACAAAACTATTTGAATCAAATGAAAGTCAAAGGCAATCTATAAAGCTAATTGAATCAAATGAAAGTCAAACACATTCAAAGAAAGCTAATTGAATCAAATGAAAGTCAAACACATTCAAACAAAGCTGATTAGATCAAATGTAAGTCAAACACATTCAAACAGAGCTTTTTGAATCAAATTAAAGTCAAATGCATTCAACAAAGCTAATTGAATCAAACGAAAGTAAAAAACATCTAAAAAAATCTAATTAAATCAAATGAAAGTTAAACACATTCAGACAAAGCTATTTGAATCAAATGAAATTCAAATGCATTCTACAAATCTAATTGAATCAAATGAAAGTAAAAACATCTAAAAAAATTCAAATTAAATCAATAAAAGGTCAAACACATTCAAACAAAACTATTTGAATCAAGTGAAAGTCAAATGCATTTTATAAAGCTAATTGAATCAAATTAAAGTCAAACACATCCAAACAAAGCTAATTGAATCAAATGAAAGTAAAACACATTCAAACAAAGTCTAATTGAATCAAATAAAATTCAAACACATTCAAACTGAGCTAATTGAATCAAATGAAGTCAAACACATTCAAAAAAGAGCTTTTTGAATCTAATGAAGGTCAAATGCAATCTACAAAGCTAATTAAATCAAATGAAAGTCAAACACATTCAAACAAAACTAAATGAATCAAATGAAAGTCAAAAACATTGAAAAAAACCTAATTAAATCAAATGAAAGTCAAACACATTCAAACAAAGCTATTAGAATCTAATGAAAGTCAAATGCATTCTACAAAGCTTATTGAATCAAATGAAAGTAAAAAACATTCGAACAAAGCCAAATGAATCCAATGAAAGTCAAACACATTCAAACTAAACTATTTGAATCAAATGAAAGTTAAATGCATTCTACAAAGCTAATTGAATCAAATGAAAGTCAAAAACATTCCAACAAAGCCAATTGAATCAAATGAAAGTCAAACACATTCAAACAAACCTAATTGAATCAAATGAAAGTCAAACACATTCAAACAGACCTAATTGAATCAAATGAAAAGTCAAACACATTCAAAAACAGCTTTTTGAATCAAATGAAGGTCAAATGCAATCTACAAAGCTAATTAAATCAAATGAAAGTCAAACACATTCAAACAAAACTAAATGAATCAAATTAAAGTCAAAAACATCTAAAAAACCTAATTAAATCAAATGAAAGTCAAACACATTCAAACAAAGCTATTGGAATCTAATGAATGTCAAATGCATTCTACAAAGCTTATTGAATTAAATGAAAAGTAAAAAACATTCGAACAAAGCCAAATGAATCCAATGAAAGTCAAACACATTCAAACTATACTATTTGAATCAAATGAAAGTCAAATGCATTCTACAAAGGTAATTGAATCAAATGAAAGTCAAAAACATTCCAACAAAGCCAATTGAATCAAATGAAAGTCAAACACATTCAAACAAACCTAATTGAATCAAATGAAAGTCAAACACATTCAAACAGACCTAATTGAATCAAATGAAAGTCAAACACATTCAAAAAGAGCTTTTTGAATCAAATGACGTTCAAATGCAATCTACAAAGCTAATTGAATCAAATGAAAGTCAAACACATTGAAACAAAGCTAATTGTATCAAATGTAAGTCAAACACATTCTAACAGAGCATTTTGAATCAATTAAAAGTCAAATGCATTCAACAAAGCTAATTGAATCAAATGAAAGTAAAAAAACATCTAAAAAAAACCTAATTAAATCAAATGAAAGTCAAATACATTCAAACAAAGCTATTTAAATCAAATAAAAGTCAAATGCACTCAAACAAAGCTATTGAAAGTCAAATGCTTTCTACAAAGCCAATTGAATCAAATGAATGTCAAACACATTAAAAGAAACCTAATTAAATTAAATGAAAGTCAAACACATTCGAACAAAGCTAATTGAAATCAAATGAAAGTCAAACACATTCAAACAAAGCTGATTAGATCAAATGTAAGTCAAACACATTCAAACAGAGCTTTTTGAATCAAATTAAAGTCAAATGCATTCAACAAAGCTAATTGAATCAAACGAAAGTCAAAAACATCTAAAAAAATCTTATTAAATCAAATGAAAGGCAAACACATTCAGAAAAAGCTATTTGAATCAAATGAAAGTCAAACACATTCAAAACAAAGCTGATTAGATCAAATGTAAGTCAAACACATTCAAACAGAGCTTTTTGAATCAAATTAAAGTCAAATGCATTCAACAAAGCTAATTGAATCAAACGAAAGTCAAAAACATCTAAAAAAATCTAATTAAATCAAATGAAAGTCAAACACATTCAGACAAAGCTATTTGAATCAAATGAAATTCAAATGCATTCTACAAATCTAATTGAATCAAATGAAAGTAAAAACATCTAAAAAATTCAAATTAAAATCAATAAAAGGTTAAACACATTCAAACAAAACTATTTGAATCAAAATGAAAGTCAAAGGCATTCTATATAAAGCTAATTGAATCAAATGAAAGTCAAACACATTCAAACAAAGCTAATTGAATCAAATGAAAAGTAAAACACATTCAAACAAAGCTAATTGAATCAAATGAAATTCAAAGATATTCAAATAGAGCTAATTGAATTAAATGAAAGTCAAACACATCCAAACAAAGCTAATTGAATCAAATGTAAGTCAAACACATTCAAACAGAGCTTTTTGAATCAAATGAAAGTCAAATGCATTCAACAAAGCTAATTGAATCAAATGAAAGTAAAAAACATCTAAAAAAATCTAATTAAATCAAATGAAAGTCAAACACATTCAGACAAAGCTGTTTGAATCAAATGAAAGTCAAACACATTCAACAAAGCTATTTGAGTTGAATGAAAGACAAATGCAATCTACAAAGCTAATTGAATCAAATGAAAGTTAAACACATTCAAACAAACCTAACAGAATCAAATGTAAGTCAAATACATTCAAACAGAGTTTTTTTAATCAAATGAAAGTCAAATGCATTCAACAAAGCTCATTGAATCAAATGAAAGTCAAAAACATCTACAAAAATCTATATAATTCAAATGAAAGTCAAACACATTCAGACAAAGCTATTTGAATCAAATGAAAGTAAAATACATCTAAAAAAACCTAATTAAATCAAATGAAAGTCAAACACATTCAAACAAAGCTATTTAAATCAAATAAAAGTCAAATGCATTCAAACAAAGCTATTGAAAGCCAATGCTTTCTACAAAGCCAATTGAATCAAATGAAAGTCAAACACATTCAAACAAACCTAATTAAATCAAATGAAAGTCAAACACATTCAAACAAAGCTAATTGAATCAAATGAAAGTCAAACACATTCAAACAAAGCTGATTAGATCAAATGTAAGTCAAACACATTCAAACAGAGCTTTTTGAATCAAATTAAAGTCAAATGCATTCAACAAAGCTAATTAAATCTAACGAAAGTCAAAAACATCTAAAAAATCTAATTCAATCAAATGAAAGTCAAACACATTCAGACAAAGCTATTTGAATCAAATGAAAGTCAAATGCATTCTACAAATCTAATTGAATCAAATGAAAGTAAAAACATCTAAAAAAAATTCAAATTAAATCAATAAAAGATCAAACACATTCAAACAAAACTATTTGAATCAAATGAAAGTCAAAGGCAATCTATAAAGCTAATTAAATCAAATGAAAGTCAAACACATTCAAACAAAGCTAATTGAATCAAATGAAAGTCAAACACTTTCAAACAAAGCTGATTAGATCAAATGTAAGTCAAACACATTCAAACAGAGCTTTTTGAATCAAATTAAAGTCAAATGCATTCAACAAAGCTAATTGAATCAAACGAAAGTCAAAAACATCTAAAAAAATCTAATTAAATCAAATGAAAGTCAAACACATTCAGACAAAGCTATTTGAATCAAATGAAACTCAAATGCATTCTACAAATCTAATTGAATCAAATGAAAGTAAAAACATCTAAAAAAAATTCAAATTAAATCAATAAAAGGTCAAACACATTCAAACAAAACTATTTGAATCAAATGAAAGTCAAAGGCAATCTATAAAGCTAATTGAATCAAATGAAAGTCAAACACATTCAAAGAAAGCTAATTGAATCAAATGAAAGTCAAACACATTCAAACAAAGCTGATTAGATCAAATGTAAGTCAAACACATTCAAACAGAGCTTTTTGAATCAAATTAAAGTCAAATGCATTCAACAAAGCTAATTGAATCAAACGAAAGTAAAAAACATCTAAAAAAATCTAATTAAATCAAATGAAAGTTAAACACATTCAGACAAAGCTATTTGAATCAAATGAAATTCAAATGCATTCTACAAATCTAATTGAATCAAATGAAAGTAAAAACATCTAAAAAAATTCAAATTAAATCAATAAAAGGTCAAACACATTCAAACAAAACTATTTGAATCAAGTGAAAGTCAAATGCATTTTATAAAGCTAATTGAATCAAATTAAAGTCAAACACATCCAAACAAAGCTAATTGAATCAAATGAAAGTAAAACACATTCAAACAAAGTCTAATTGAATCAAATAAAATTCAAACACATTCAAACAGAGCTAATTGAATCAAATGAAAGTCAAACACATTCAAAAAGAGCTTTTTGAATCTAATGAAGGTCAAATGCAATCTACAAAGCTAATTAAATCAAATGAAAGTCAAACACATTCAAACAAAACTAAATGAATCAAATGAAAGTCAAAAACATTAAAAAACCTAATTAAATCAAATGAAAGTCAAACACATTCAAACAAAGCTATTAGAATCTAATGAAAGTCAAATGCATTCTACAAAGCTTATTGAATCAAATGAAAGTAAAAAACATTCGAACAAAGCCAAATGAATCCAATGAAAGTCAAACACATTCAAACTAAACTATTTGAATCAAATGAAAGTTAAATGCATTCTACAAAGCTAATTGAATCAAATGAAAGTCAAAAACATTCCAACAAAGCCAATTGAATCAAATGAAAGTCAAACACATTCAAACAAACCTAATTGAATCAAATGAAAGTCAAACACATTCAAACAGACCTAATTGAATCAAATGAAAGTCAAACACATTCAAAAACAGCTTTTTGAATCAAATGAAGGTCAAATGCAATCTACAAAGCTAATTAAATCAAATGAAAGTCAAACACATTCAAACAAAACTAAATGAATCAAATTAAAGTCAAAAACATCTAAAAAACCTAATTAAATCAAATGAAAGTCAAACACATTCAAACAAAGCTATTGGAATCTAATGAATGTCAAATGCATTCTACAAAGCTTATTGAATTAAATGAAAGTAAAAAACATTCGAACAAAGCCAAATGAATCCAATGAAAGTCAAACACATTCAAACTATACTATTTGAATCAAATGAAAGTCAAATGCATTCTACAAAGGTAATTGAATCAAATGAAAGTCAAAAACATTCCAACAAAGCCAATTGAATCAAATGAAAGTCAAACACATTCAAACAAACCTAATTGAATCAAATGAAAGTCAAACACATTCAAACAGACCTAATTGAATCAAATGAAAGTCAAACACATTCAAAAAGAGCTTTTTGAATCAAATGACGTTCAAATGCAATCTACAAAGCTAATTGAATCAAATGAAAGTCAAACACATTGAAACAAAGCTAATTGTATCAAATGTAAGTCAAACACATTCTAACAGAGCATTTTGAATCAATTAAAAGTCAAATGCATTCAACAAAGCTAATTGAATCAAATGAAAGTAAAAAACATCTAAAAAAACCTAATTAAATCAAATGAAAGTCAAATACATTCAAACAAAGCTATTTAAATCAAATAAAAGTCAAATGCACTCAAACAAAGCTATTGAAAGTCAAATGCTTTCTACAAAGCCAATTGAATCAAATGAATGTCAAACACATTCAAAGAAACCTAATTAAATTAAATGAAAGTCAAACACATTCGAACAAAGCTAATTGAATCAAATGAAAGTCAAACACATTCAAACAAAGCTGATTAGATCAAATGTAAGTCAAACACATTCAAACAGAGCTTTTTGAATCAAATTAAAGTCAAATGCATTCAACAAAGCTAATTGAATCAAACGAAAGTCAAAAACATCTAAAAAAATCTTATTAAATCAAATGAAAGGCAAACACATTCAGAAAAAGCTATTTGAATCAAATGAAAGTCAAACACATTCAAACAAAGCTGATTAGATCAAATGTAAGTCAAACACATTCAAACAGAGCTTTTTGAATCAAATTAAAGTCAAATGCATTCAACAAAGCTAATTGAATCAAACGAAAGTCAAAAACATCTAAAAAAATCTAATTAAATCAAATGAAAGTCAAACACATTCAGACAAAGCTATTTGAATCAAATGAAATTCAAATGCATTCTACAAATCTAATTGAATCAAATGAAAGTAAAAACATCTAAAAAATTCAAATTAAATCAATAAAAGGTTAAACACATTCAAACAAAACTATTTGAATCAAATGAAAGTCAAAGGCATTCTATAAAGCTAATTGAATCAAATGAAAGTCAAACACATTCAAACAAAGCTAATTGAATCAAATGAAAGTAAAACACATTCAAACAAAGCTAATTGAATCAAATGAAATTCAAAGATATTCAAATAGAGCTAATTGAATTAAATGAAAGTCAAACACATCCAAACAAAGCTAATTGAATCAAATGTAAGTCAAACACATTCAAACAGAGCTTTTTGAATCAAATGAAAGTCAAATGCATTCAACAAAGCTAATTGAATCAAATGAAAGTAAAAAACATCTAAAAAAATCTAATTAAATCAAATGAAAGTCAAACACATTCAGACAAAGCTGTTTGAATCAAATGAAAGTCAAACACATTCAACAAAGCTATTTGAGTTGAATGAAAGACAAATGCAATCTACAAAGCTAATTGAATCAAATGAAAGTTAAACACATTCAAACAAACCTAACAGAATCAAATGTAAGTCAAATACATTCAAACAGAGTTTTTTTAATCAAATGAAAGTCAAATGCATTCAACAAAGCTCATTGAATCAAATGAAAGTCAAAAACATCTACAAAAATCTATATAATTCAAATGAAAGTCAAACACATTCAGACAAAGCTATTTGAATCAAATGAAAGTAAAATACATCTAAAAAAACCTAATTAAATCAAATGAAAGTCAAACACATTCAAACAAAGCTATTTAAATCAAATAAAAGTCAAATGCATTCAAACAAAACTATTGAAAGCCAATGCTTTCTACAAAGCCAATTGAATCAAATGAAAGTCAAACACATTCAAACAAACCTAATTAAATCAAATGAAAGTCAAACACATTCAAACAAAGCTAATTGAATCAAATGAAAGTCAAACACATTCAAACAAAGCTGATTAGATCAAATGTAAGTCAAACACATTCAAACAGAGCTTTTTGAATCAAATTAAAGTCAAATGCATTCAACAAAGCTAATTAAATCTAACGAAAGTCAAAAACATCTAAAAAATCTAATTCAATCAAATGAAAGTCAAACACATTCAGACAAAGCTATTTGAATCAAATGAAATTCAAATGCATTCTACAAATCTAATTGAATCAAATGAAAGTAAAAACATCTAAAAAAAATTCAAATTAAATCAATAAAAGATCAAACACATTCAAACAAAACTATTTGAATCAAATGAAAGTCAAAGGCAATCTATAAAGCTAATTAAATCAAATGAAAGTCAAACACATTCAAACAAAGCTAATTGAATCAAATGAAAGTCAAACACTTTCAAACAAAGCTGATTAGATCAAATGTAAGTCAAACACATTCAAACAGAGCTTTTTGAATCAAATTAAAGTCAAATGCATTCAACAAAGCTAATTGAATCAAACGAAAGTCAAAAACATCTAAAAAAATCTAATTAAATCAAATGAAAGTCAAACACATTCAGACAAAGCTATTTGAATCAAATGAAACTCAAATGCATTCTACAAATCTAATTGAATCAAATGAAAGTAAAAACATCTAAAAAAAATTCAAATTAAATCAATAAAAGGTCAAACACATTCAAACAAAACTATTTGAATCAAATGAAAGTCAAAGGCAATCTATAAAGCTAATTGAATCAAATGAAAGTCAAACACATTCAAAGAAAGCTAATTGAATCAAATGAAAGTCAAACACATTCAAACAAAGCTGATTAGATCAAATGTAAGTCAAACACATTCAAACAGAGCTTTTTGAATCAAATTAAAGTCAAATGCATTCAACAAAGCTAATTGAATCAAACGAAAGTAAAAAACATCTAAAAAAATCTAATTAAATCAAATGAAAGTTAAACACATTCAGACAAAGCTATTTGAATAAAATGAAATTCAAATGCATTCTACAAATCTAATTGAATCAAATGAAAGTAAAAACATCTAAAAAAATTCAAATTAAATCAATAAAAGGTCAAACACATTCAAACAAAACTATTTGAATCAAGTGAAAGTCAAATGCATTTTATAAAGCTAATTGAATCAAATTAAAGTCAAACACATCCAAACAAAGCTAATTGAATCAAATGAAAGTAAAACACATTCAAACAAAGTCTAATTGAATCAAATAAAATTCAAACACATTCAAACAGAGCTAATTGAATCAAATGAAAGTCAAACACATTCAAAAAGAGCTTTTTGAATCTAATGAAGGTCAAATGCAATCTACAAAGCTAATTAAATCAAATGAAAGTCAAACACATTCAAACAAAACTAAATGAATCAAATGAAAGTCAAAAGCATTTAAAAAAACCTAATTAAATCAAATGAAAGTCAAACACATTCAAACAAAGCTATTAGAATCTAATGAAAGTCAAATGCATTCTACAAAGCTTATTGAATCAAATGAAAGTAAAAACATTCGAACAAAGCCAAATGAATCCAATGAAAGTCAAACACATTCAAACTAAACTATTTGAATCAAATGAAAGTTAAATGCATTCTACAAAGCTAATTGAATCAAATGAAAGTCAAAAACATTCCAACAAAGCCAATTGAATCAAATGAAAGTCAAACACATTCAAACAAACCTAATTGAATCAAATGAAAGTCAAACACATTCAAACAGACCTAATTGAATCAAATGAAAGTCAAACACATTCAAAAAAGCTTTTTGAATCAAATGAAGGTCAAATGCAATCTACAAAGCTAATTAAATCAAATGAAAGTCAAACACATTCAAACAAAACTAAATGAATCAAATTAAAGTCAAAAACATCTAAAAAACCTAATTAAATCAAATGAAAGTCAAACACATTCAAACAAAGCTATTGGAATCTAATGAATGTCAAATGCATTCTACAAAGCTTATTGAATTAAATGAAAGTAAAAAACATTCGAACAAAGCCAAATGAATCCAATGAAAGTCAAACACATTCAAACACTATTTGAATCAAATGAAAGTCAAATGCATTCTACAAAGGTAATTGAATCAAATGAAAGTCAAAAACATTCCAACAAAAATTGAATCAAATGAAAGTAAAACATTCAAACAAACCTAATTGAATCAAATGAAAGTCAAACACATTCAAACAGACCTAATTGAATCAAATGAAAGTCAAACACATTCAAAAAGAGCTTTTTGAATCAAAACGTTCAAATGCAATCTACAAAGCTAATTGAATCAAATGAAAGTCAAACACATTGAAACAAAGCTAATTGTATCAAATGTAAGTCAAACACATTCAAACAGAGCATTTTGAATCAATTAAAAGTCAAATGCATTCAACAAAGCTAATTGAATCAAATGAAAGTAAAAAACATCTAAAAAAACCTAATTAAATCAAATGAAAGTCAAATACATTCAAACAAAGCTATTTAAATCAAATAAAAGTCAAATGAAAGCTATTGAAAGTCAAATGCTTTCTACAAAGCCAATTGAATCAAATGAAAGTCAAACACATTCAAACAAACTAATTAAATTAAATGAAAGTCGAACACATTCAAACAAAGCTAATTGAATCAAATGAAAGTCAAACACATTCAAACAAAGCTATTGGAATCTAATGAATGTCAAATGCATTCTACAAAGCTTATTGAATTAAATGAAAGTAAAAAACATTCGAACAAAGCCAAATGAATCCAATGAAAGTCAAACACATTCAAACTATACTATTTGAATCAAATGAAAGTCAAATGCATTCTACAAAGGTAATTGAATCAAATGAAAGTCAAAAACATTCCAACAAAGCCAATTGAATCAAATGAAAGTCAAACACATTCAAACAAACCTAATTGAATCAAATGAAAGTCAAACACATTCAAACAGACCTAATTGAATCAAATGAAAGTCAAACACATTCAAAAAGAGCTTTTTGAATCAAATGACGTTCAAATGCAATCTACAAAGCTAATTGAATCAAATGAAAGTCAAACACATTGAAACAAAGCTAATTGTATCAAATGTAAGTCAAACACATTCAAACAGAGCATTTTGAATCAATTAAAAGTCAAATGCATTCAACAAAGCTAATTGAATCAAATGAAAGTAAAAAACATCTAAAAAAACCTAATTAAATCAAATGAAAGTCAAATACATTCAAACAAAGCTATTTAAATCAAATAAAAGTCAAATGCACTCAAACAAAGCTATTGAAAGTCAAATGCTTTCTACAAAGCCAATTGAATCAAATGAATGTCAAACACATTCAAAGAAACCTAATTAAATTAAATGAAAGTCAAACACATTCGAACAAAGCTAATTGAATCAAATGAAAGTCAAACACATTCAAACAAAGCTGATTAGATCAAATGTAAGTCAAACACATTCAAACAGAGCTTTTTGAATCAAATTAAAGTCAAATGCATTCAACAAAGCTAATTGAATCAAACGAAAGTCCTAAAAAATCTTATTAAATCAAATGAAAGCAAACACATTCAGAAAAAGCTATTTGAATCAAATGAAAGTCAAACACATCCAAACAAAGCTGATTAGATCAAATGTAAGTCAAACACATTCAAACAGAGCTTTTTGAATCAAATTAAAGTCAAATGCATTCAACAAAGCTAATTGAATCAAACGAAAGTCAAAAACATCTCAAAAAATCTAATTAAATCAAATGAAAGTCAAACACATTCAGACAAAGCTATTTGAATCAAATGAAATTCAAATGCATTCTACAAATCTAATTGAATCAAATGAAAGTAAAAACATCTAAAAAATTCAAATTAAATCAATAAAAGGTTAAACACATTCAAACAAAACTATTTGAATCAAATGAAAGTCAAAGGCAATCTATAAAGCTAATTGAATCAAATGAAAGTCAAACACATTCAAACAAAGCTAATTGAATCAAATGAAAGTAAAACACATTCAAACAAAGCTAATTGAATCAAATGAAATTCAAAGATATTCAAATAGAGCTAATTGAATTAAATGAACGTCAAACACATCCAAACAAAGCTAATTGAATCAAATGTAAGTCAAACACATTAAAACAGAGCTTTTTGAATCAAATGAAAGTCAAATGCATTCAACAAAGCTAATTGAATCAAATGAAAGTAAAAAACATCTAAAAAAATCTAATTAAATAAAATGAAAGTCAAACACATTCAGACAAAGCTGTTTGAATCAAATGAAAGTCAAACACATTCAACAAAGCTATTTGAGTTGAATGAAAGACAAATGCAATTTACAAAGCTAATTGAATCAAATGAAAGTTAAACACATTCAAACAAACCTAACAGAATCAAATGTAAGTCAAATACATTCAAACAGAGTTTTTTTAATCAAATGAAAGTCAAATGCATTCAACAAAGCTCATTGAATCAAATGAAAGTCAAAAACATCTACAAAAATCTATATAATTCAAATGAAAGTCAACACATTCAGACAAAGCTATTTGAATCAAATGAAAGTAAAATACATCTAAAAAAACCTAATTAAATCAAATGAAAGTCATACACATTCAAACAAAGCTATTTAAATCAAATAAAAGTCAAATGCATTCAAACAAAGCTATTGAAAGCCAATGCTTTCTACAAAGCCAATTGAATCAAATGAAAGTCAAACACATTCAAACAAACCTAATTAAATCAAATGAAAGTCAAACACATTCAAACAAAGCTAATTGAATCAAATGAAAGTCAAACACATTCAAACAAAGCTGATTAGATCAAATGTAAGTCAAACACATTCAAACAGAGCTTTTTGAATCAAATTAAAGTCAAATGCATTCAACAAAGCTAATTAAATCTAACGAAAGTCAAAAACATCTAAAAAATCTAATTCAATCAAATGAAAGTCAAACACATTCAGACAAAGCTATTTGAATCAAATGAAATTCAAATGCATTCTACAAATCTAATTGAATCAAATGAAAGTAAAAACATCTAAAAAAATTCAAATTAAATCAATAAAAGATCAAACACATTCAAACAAAACTATTTGAATCAAATGAAAGTCAAAGGCAATCTATAAAGCTAATTAAATCAAATGAAAGTCAAACACATTCAAACAAAGCTAATTGAATCAAATGAAAGTCAAACACTTTCAAACAAAGCTGATTAGATCAAATGTAAGTCAAACACATTCAAACAGAGCTTTTTGAATCAAATTAAAGTCAAATGCATTCAACAAAGCTAATTGAATCAAACGAAAGTCAAAAACATCTAAAAAAATCTAATTAAATCAAATGAAAGTCAAACACATTCAGACAAAGCTATTTGAATCAAATGAAATTCAAATGCATTCTACAAATCTAATTGAATCAAATGAAAGTAAAAACATCTAAAAAAAATTCAAATTAAATCAATAAAAGGTCAAACACATTCAAACAAAACTATTTTAATCAAATGAAAGTCAAAGGCAATCTATAAAGCTAATTGAATCAAATGAAAGTCAAACACATTCAAAGAAAGCTAATTGAATCAAATGAAAGTCAAACACATTCAAACAAAGCTGATTAGATCAAATGTAAGTCAAACACATTCAAACAGAGCTTTTTGAATCAAATTAAAGTCAAATGCATTCAACAAAGCTAATTGAATCAAACGAAATAAAAAACATCTAAAAAAATCTAATTAAATCAAATGAAAGTCAAACACATTCAGACAAAGCTATTTGAATCAAATGAAATTCAAATGCATTCTACAAATCTAATTGAATCAAATGAAAGTAAAAACATCTAAAAAATTCAAATTAAATCAATAAAAGGTTAAACACATTCAAACAAAACTATTTGAATCAAATGAAAGTCAAACAATCTAAAGCTAATTGAATCAAATGAAAGTCAAACACATTCAAACAAAGCTAATTGAATCAAATGAAAGTAAAACACATTCAAACAAAAATTGAATCAAATGAAATTCAAAGATATTCAAATAGAGCTAATTGAATAAATGAACGTCAAACACAATCCAAACAAAGCTAATTGAATCAAATTAAGTCAAACACATTAAAACAGAGCTTTTTGAATCAAATGAAAGTCAAATGCATTCAACAAAGCTAATTGAATCAAATGAAAGTAAAAAACATCTAAAAAAATCTAATTAAATAAAATGAAAGTCAAACACATTCAGACAAAGCAATCAAATGAAAGTCAAACACATTCAACAAAGCTATTTGAGTTGAATGAAAGACAAATGCAATTTACAAAGCTAATTGAATCAAATGAAAGTTAAACACATTCAAACAAACCTAACAGAATCAAATGTAAGTCAAATACATTCAAACAGAGTTTTTTGAATCAAATGAAAGTCAAATGCATTCAACAAAGCTCATTGAATCAAATTAAAGTCAAAAACATCTACAAAAATCTATATAATTCAAATGAAAGTCAAACACATTCAGACAAAGCTATTTGAATCAAATGAAAGTAAAATACATCTAAAAAAACCTAATTAAATCAAATGAAAGTCAAACACATTCAAACAAAGCTATTTAAATCAAAATAAAAGTCAAATGCATTCAAACAAAGCTATTGAAAGCCAATGCTTTCTACAAAGCCAATTGAATCAAATGAAAGTCAAACACATTCAAACAAACCTAATTAAATCAAATGAAAGTCAAACACATTCAAACAAAGCTAATTGAATCAAATGAAAGTCAAACACATTCAAACAAAGCTGATTAGATCAAATGTAAGTCAAACACATTCAAACAGAGCTTTTTGAATCAAATTAAAGTCAAATGCATTCAACAAAGCTAATTAAATCTAACGAAAGTCAAAAACATCTAAAAAATCTAATTCAATCAAATGAAAGTCAAACACATTCAGACAAAGCTATTTGAATCAAATGAAATTCAAATGCATTCTACAAATCTAATTGAATCAAATGAAAGTAAAAAACATCTAAAAAAAATTCAAATTAAATCAATAAAAGATCAAACACATTCAAACAAAACTATTTGAATCAAATGAAAGTCAAAGGCAATCTATAAAGCTAATTAAATCAAATGAAAGTTAAACACATTCAAACAAACCTAACAGAATCAAATGTAAGTCAAACACATTCAACAAAGCTAATTGAATCAAATTAAAGTCAAAACACATCCAAACAAAGCTAATTGAATCAAATGAAAGTAAAACACATTCAAACAAAGTCTAATTGAATCAAATAAAATTCAAACACATTCAAACAGAGCTAATTGAATCAAATGAAAGTCAAACACATTCAAAAAGAGCTTTTTGAATCTAATGAAGGTCAAATGCAATCTACAAAGCTAATTAAATCAAATGAAAGTCAAACACATTCAAACAAAACTAAATGAATCAAATGAAAGTCAAAAACATTTAAAAAAACCTAATTAAATCAAATGAAAGTCAAACACATTCAAACAAAGCTATTAGAATCTAATGAAAGTCAAATGCATTCTACAAAGCTTATTGAATCAAATGAAAGGAAAAAATCATTCGAACAAAGCCAAATGAATCCAATGAAAGTCAAACACATTCAAACTAAACTATTTGAATGAAATGAAAGTTAAATGCATTCTACAAAGCTAATTGAATCAAATGAAAGTCGAAAACATTCCAACAAAGCCAATTGAATCAAATGAAAGTCAAACACATTCAAACAAACCTAATTGAATCAAATGAAAGTCAAACACATTCAAACAGACCTAATTGAATCAAATGAAAGTCAAACACATTCAAAAACAACTTTTTGAATCAAATGAAGGTCAAATGCAATCTACAAAGCTAATTAAATCAAATGAAAGTCAAACACATTCAAACAAAACTAAATGAATCAAATTAAAGTCAAAAACATCTAAAAAACCTAATTAAATCAAATGAAAGTCAAACACATTCAAACAAAGCTATTGGAATCTAATGAATGTCAAATGCATTCTACAAAGCTTATTGAATTAAATGAAAGTAAAAAACATTCGAACAAAGCCAAATGAATCCAATGAAAGTCAAACACATTCAAACTATACTATTTGAATCAAATGAAAGTCAAATGCATTCTACAAAGGTAATTGAATCAAATGAAAGTCAAAAACATTCCAACAAAGCCAATTGAATCAAATGAAAGTCAAACACATTCAAACAAACCTAATTGAATCAAATGAAAGTCAAACACATT
>NW_018742592.1:0-103481 GCF_001683475.1 Chenopodium quinoa | reverse complement strand
GAATAAAATGAAATTCAAATGCATTCTTCAAAGTTAATTGAATCAAATGAAAGTCAAACACATTCAAACAATGCTTTTTGATCCAAATGAAAGTCAAATGCATTCTTGAAAGCTAATTGAATAGAATAAAAGTCAAAGATAATTCAAACAACGCTTTTTGAATCAAAGGAAAGTCAAATGCATTCTTCAAAGCTAAATGAATAGAATGAAAGTCAAACACATTCTAATATAGCTTTTGAATCAAATGCATTCAACAATGCAAATTGAATCATATGAAAGTGAAACACATTCAAACAAAACTTTTACAACCAAATGAAAGTTAAATGCATTCTTTAAAGCTAATTGAATCAAATGAAAGTCAAACACATTCAAACAAAACTTTTCGAATCAAATGAAAGTCAAAAGCATTCAAACAAAGCTTAATGAATCAAATGAAATTCAAATGCATTTTTCAAAGCGAATTGAATCAAATGAAAGTCAAACACATTCAATCAAAGCTTTTTGAACCAAATGAATGTCAAATGCATTCTTCAAAGCTAATTGAAACTAATGAAAGTCAAATACATTCAAACAAACCCTTTTGAATCAAATCAAAGTCAAATGCAGTCTTAAAAGCTAATTGAATCGAATGAAAGTCAAACAAATTCAAACAAAGCTTAATGAATCGAATGAAAGTCAATTGCATTCTTCAAACCTAATTGAATAGAATAAAAGTCCAACACATTCAAACAAAGCTTTTTGAATCAAATGAAAGTCAAATGCATTCTTCAAAGCTAATTGATCCAAATGAAAGTCAAACACATTTAAACAAAGCTTTTTGAATCAAATGAAAGTCAAATGCATTCTTCAAAGCTAATTGAATAGAATGAAAGTCAACATTCAAACAAAACTTAATGAATCAAATGAAAGTCAAATGCATTCTTCAAAGCTAATTGAATCAAATGAAAGTCAAACACATACATGCAAAGCTTTTCGAATCAAATGAAAGTCAAATGCATTCTTAAAAGCTAATTGAATCGAATGAAAGTCAAACACATTTAAACAAAGCTTTTTGAATCAAATGAAATTTAAATGCATTTTTCAAAGCTAATTGAATCAAATAAAAGTCTAACACATTCAAACAAAGATTTTGAACCAAATGAAAGCCAAATGCATTCTTCAAAGCTAATTGAAACTAATGAAAGTCAAACGCATTCATACAAAGTTTTTGAATAAAATGAAATTCAAATGCGTTCTTCAAAGCTAATTGAATCAAATGAAAGTCTAACACATTCAAACAAACCTTTTTGAATCAAATGAATGTCAAATGCATTCTTAAAAGCTAATTGAATAAAATGAAAGTCAAACAAATTCATACAAAGCTTTTTGAATCAAATGAAAGTCAAAATCATTCTTCAAAGCTATATGAATAGAATTAAAGTCAAACACATTCAAACAAAGCTTTTTGAATCAAATGAAAGTCAATGCATTCTTCAAAGCTAATTGAAATAAATGAAAGTCAAACACATTTAAATATAGCTTTTGAATCAAATAAAGGAAAATGCATTCAACAATGCTAATTGAACCAAGTGAAAGTCAAACACATTCAAGCAAAGCTTTTTGATCCAAATGTAAGTCAGAGCATTCTTGAAAGCTAATTGAATAGAATAAAAGTCAAAGACAATTCAAACAACGCTTTTTGAATCAAATGAAAGTCAAATGCATTTTTCAAAGCTAATTGAATAGAATGAAAGTCAAACACATTCTAATATAGCTTTTGAATCAAATGAAAGGCAAATGCATTCAACTATGCAAATTGAATCATATGAAAGTGAAACACATTCAAACAAAAAATTTTCAACCAAATGAAAGTTAAATGCAATCTTTAAAGCTAACTGAATCAAATGAAAGTCAAACACATTCAAACAAAACTTTTCGAATCAAAAAAGTCAAATGCATTCAACAAAGCTTAATGAATCAAATGAAATTCAAATGCATTTTTCAAAGCTAATTGAATCAAATGAAAGTCAAACATTCAAACAAAGCTTTTTGAACCAAATGAAAGTCAAATGCATTCTTCAAAGCTAATTGAAACTAATGAAAGTCAAATACATTCAAACAACCTTTTGAATCAAATGAAAGTCAAATGCAGTCTTAAAAGCTAATTGAATCGAATGAAAGTCAAACAAATTCAAACAAAGCTTAATGAATCAAATGAAAGTCACTTGCATTCTTCAAACCTAATTGAATAGAATAAAAGTCCAGCACATTCAAATAAAGCTTTTTGAATCAAATGAAAGTCATTCTTCAAAGCTAATTGAATAGAATGAAAGTCAAACACATTCAAACAAACTTAATGAATCAAATGAAAGTCAAATGCATTCTTCAAAGCTAATTGAATCAAATGAAAGTCAAACACATAAAAAAAAACTTTTCGAATCAAATGAAAGTCAAATGTATTCTTAAAAGCTAATTGAATCGAATGAAAGTCAAACACATTCAAACAAAGCTTTTTGAATCAAATGAAATTTAAATGCATTTTTCAAAGCTAATTGAATCAAATAAAAGTCTAACACATTCAAACAAAGATTTTTGAACCAAAAGAAAGCCAAATGCATTCTTCAAAGCTAATTGAAACTAATGAAAGTCAAACGCATTCATACAAAGCTTTTTGAATAAAATGAAATTCAAATGCGTTCTTCAAAGCTAATTGAATCAAATGAAAGTCTAACACATTCAAACAAACCTTTTTGAACCAAATGAATGTCAAATGCATTCTTAAAAGCTAATTGAATAAAATGAAAGTCAAACAATTCATAACAAAGCTTTTTGAATCAAATGAAGTCAAAATCATTCTTCAAAGCTAATATGAATAGAATTAAAGTCAAACACATTCAAACAAAGCTTTTTGAATCAAATGAAAGTCAATGCATTCTTCAAAGCTAATTGATCCAAATGAAAGTCAAATACATTCAAACAAAGCTTTTTAAATCAAATGAAAGTCAAATGCATTCTTCAAAGCTAAGTGAATATAATGAAAGTCAAACACACTCAAACAAAGCTTTTTGAATCAAATTAAATTAAAATGCATTCTTTAAAGCTAATTGAATAAAATGAAAGTTAAACACATTCAAACAAAGTTTTTTGAACCAAATCAAAGTCAAATGCATTCTTAAAAGCTAATTGAAACTAATGAAAGTCAAACACATTCAAACAAACTTTTTTGAAACGAATGAAAATCAAATGCATTCTTAAAAGCTAATTAGATCGAATGAAAATCAAATACATTCAAACAAAGCTTTTTGATTCATATGAAAGTAAAATGCATTCTTGAAACCTAATTTAAAATGAAAGTCAATCACATTCAAACAAAACTTTTCTAATCAAATGAAAGTCAAATGCATTCTTCAAAGCTAATTGAAACAAATGAAAGTCAAACACATTCAAACAAAGCTTTTTGAATCAAATGAAATTCAAATGCATTCTTCAAAGCTAATTGAAACAAATGAAAGTCAAACACATTCAAACAAAGCTTTTTGAATCAAATGAAATTCAAATGCATTTTCAAAGCTAATTGAATCAAATGAAAGCCTAACACATTCAAACAAAGTTTTTTGAACAAATGAAAGTCAAATGCATTCTTCAAAGCTAATTGAAACAAATGAAAGTCAAACACATTCAAACAAAGGTTCTTGAATAAAATGAAAGTCAAATGCATTCCAAAGCTAATTCAAGAGAATAAAAGTCAAACAAATTCATACAAAGATTTTGAATAAAATGAAATTCAAATGCATTCTTCAAAGTTAATTGAATCAAATGAAAGTCAAACTCATTCAAACAAAGCTTTTTGATCCAAATGAAAGTCAAATGCATTCTTCAAAGCTAATTGAATCAAATAAAAGTCTAACACATTCAAACAAAGATTTTTGAACCAAAAAAAGCCAAATGCATTCTACAAAGCTATTGAAACTAATGAAAGTCAAACGCATTCATACAAAGCTATTTGAATAAAATGAAATTCAAATGCGTTCTTCAAAGCTAATTGAATCAAATGAAAGTCTAACACATTCAAACAAACGTTTTTGAATCAAATGAATGTCAAATGCATTCTTAAAAGCTAATTGAATAAAATGAAAGTCAAACAAATTCATACAAAGCTTTTTGAATCAAATGAAAGTCAAAATCATTCTTCAAAGCTATATGAATAGAATTAAAGTCAAACACATTCAAACAAAGCTTTTTGAATCAAATGAAAGTCAATGCATTCTTCAAAGCTAATTGAAATAAATGAAAGTCAAACATTTAAATATAGCTTTTGAATCAAATAAAGGAAAATGCATTCAACAATGCTAATTGAACCAAATGAAAGTCAAACACATTCAAGCAAAGCTTTTTGATCCAAATGTAAGTCAATGCATTCTTGAAAGCTAATTGAATAGAATAAAAAGTCAAAGACAATTCAAACAACGCTTTTGAATCAAAGGAAAGTCAAATGCATTCTTCAAAGCTAATTGAATAGAATGAAAGTCAAACACATTCTAATATAGCTTTTGAATCAAATGCCTTCAACAATGCAAATTGAATCATATGAAAGTGAAACACATTCAAACAAAACTTTTTCAAACCAAATGAAAGTTAAATGCATCTTTTAAAGCTAATTGAATCAAATGAAAGTCAAACACATTCAAACAAAACTTTTCGAATCAAAATGAAAGTCAAAAGCATTCAAACAAAGCTTAATGAATCAAATGAAATTCAAATGCATTTTTCAAAAGCGAATTGAATCAAATGAAAGTCAAACACATTCAATCAAAGCTTTTTGAACCAAATGAAAGTCAAATGCATTCTTGCAAAGCTAATTGAAACTAATGAAAGTCAAATACATACAAACAAACCCTTTTGAATCAAATGAAAGTCAAATGCAGTTCTTAAAAGCTAATTGAATCGAATGAAAGTCAAACAAATTCAAACAAAGCTTAATGAATCGAATGAAAGTCAATTGCATTCTTCAAACCTAATTGAATATAGAATAAAAGTCCAACACATTCAAACAAAGCTTTTTGAATCAAATGAAAGTCAAATGCATTCTTCAAAGCTAATTGATCCCAAATGAAAGTCAAACACATTCAAACAAAGCTTTTTGAATCAAATGAAAGTCAAATGCATTCTTCAAAGCTAATTGAATAGAATGAAAGTCAAACACATTCAAACAAAACTTAATGAATCAAATGAAAGTCAAATGCATTCTTCAAAGCTAATTGAATCAAATGAAAGTCAAACACATACATGCAAAGCTTTTCGAATCAAATGAAAGTCAAATGCATTCTTTAAAAGCTAATTGAATCGAATGAAAGTCAAACACATTTAACAAAGCTTTTTTGAATCAAATGAAATTTAAATGCATTTTTCAAAGCTAATTGAATCAAATAAAAGTCTAACACATTCAACAAAGATTTTTGAACCAAATGAAAGCCAAATGCATTCTTCAAAGCTAATTGAAACTAATGAAATTCAAACGCATTCATATAAAGCTTTTTGAAATAAAATGAAATTCAAATGCGTTCTTCAAAGCTAATTGAATCAAATGAAAGTCTAACACATTCAAACAAACGTTTTTGAATCAAATGAATGTCAAATGCATTCTTAAAAGCTAATTGAATAAAATGAAAGTCAAACAAATTCATACAAAGCTTTTTGAATCAAATGAAAGTCAAAATCATTCTTCAAAGCTATATGAATAGAATTAAAGTCAAACACATTCAAACAAAGCTTTTTGAATCAAATGAAAGTCAATGCATTCTTCAAAGCTAATTGAAATAAATGAAAGTCAAAACACATTTAAATATAGCTTTTGAATCAAATAAAGGAAAATGCATTCAACAATGCTAATTGAACCAAATGAAAGTCAAACACATTCAAGCAAAGCTTTTTGATCCAAATGTAAGTCAGATGCATTCTTGAAAGCTAATTGAATAGAATAAAAGTCAAAGACAATTCAAACAACGCTTTTTGAATCAAATGAAAGTCAAAATGCATTCTTCAAAGCTAATTGAATAGAATGAAAGTCAAACACATTCTAATATAGCTTTTGAATCAAATGAAAGGCAAATGCATTCAACTATGCAAATTGAATCATATGAAAGTGAAACACATTCAAACAAAAAATTTTTCAACCAAATGAAAGTTAAATGCAATCTTTAAAGCTAACTGAATCAAATGAAAGTCAAACACATTTCAAACAAAACTTTTCGAATCAAATGAAAGTCAAATGCATTCAAACAAAGCTTAATGAATCAAATGAAATTCAAATGCATTTTTCAAAGCTAATTGAATCAAATGAAAGTCAAACACATTCAAACAAAGCTTTTTGAACCAAATGAAAGTCAAATGCATTCTTCAAAGCTAATTGAAACTAATGAAAGTCAAATACATTCAAACAAACCTTTTTGAATCAAAATGAAAGTCAAATGCAGTCTTAAAAGCTAATTGAATCGAATGAAAGTCAAACAAATTCAAACAAAGCTTAATGAATCAAATGAAAGTCACTTGCATTCTTCAAACCTAATTGAATAGAATAAAAGTCCAGCACATTCAAATAAAGCTTTTTGAATCAAATGAAAGTTAAATGCATTCTTCAAAGCTAATTGATCCAAATGAAAGTCAAACACATTCAAACAAAGCTTTTTGAATCAAATGAAAGTCAAATGCATTCTTCAAATCTAATTGAATAGAATGAAAGTCAAACACATTCAAACAAAGCTTAATGAATCAAATGAAAGTCAAATGCATTCTTCAAAGCTAATTGAAGCAAATGAAAGTCAAATACATTCAAACAAAACTTTTCGAATCAAATGAAAGTCAAATGTATTCTTAAAAGCTAATTGAATCGAATGAAAGTCAAATACATTCAAACAAAGCTTTTTGAATCAAATGAAATTCAAAATGAATTTTTCAAAGCTAATTGAATAGAATGAAATTTAAATGCATTTTTCAAAGCTAATTGAATCAAATAAAAGTCTAACACATTCAAACAAAGATTTTTGTACCAAATGAAAGTCAAATGCGTTCTTCAAAGCTAATTGAAACTAATGAAAGTCAAACGCATTCATACAAAGCTTTTTGAACCAAATGAAAGTCAAACACATTCAAGCAAAGCTTTTTGATCCAAATGTAAGTCAGATGCATTCTTGAAAGCTAATTGAATAGAATAAAAGTCAAAGACAATTCAAACAACGCTTTTTGAATCAAATGAAAGTCAAATGCATTCTTCAAAGCTAATTGAATAGAATGAAAGTCAAACACATTCTAATATAGCTTTTGAATCAAATGAAAGGCAAATGCATTTCAACTATGCAAATTGAATCATATGAAAGTGAAACACATTCAAACAAAAAATTTTCAACCAAATGAAATTTAAATGCATTCTTTAAAGCTAATTGAATCAAATGAAAGTCAAACACATTCAAACAAAACTTTTCGAATCAAATGAAAGTCAAAAGCATTCAAACAAAGCTTAATGAATCAAATGAAATTCAAATGCATTTTTCAAAGCGAATTGAATCAAATGAAAGTCAAACACATTCAATCAAAGCTTTTTGAACCAAAATGAAAGTCAAATGCATTCTTCAAAGCTAATTGAAACTAATGAAAGTCAAATACATACAAACAAACCCTTTTGAATCAATGAAAGTCAAATGCAGTCTTAAAAGCTAATTGAATCGAATGAAAGTCAAACAAATTCAAACAAAGCTTAATGAATCGAATGAAAGTCAATTGCATTCTTCAAACCTAATTGAATAGAATAAAAGTCCAACACATTCAAACAAAGCTTTTTGAATCAAATGAAAGTCAAATGCATTCTTCAAAGCTAATTGATCCAAAATGAAAGTCAAAACACATTCAAACAAAGCTTTTTGAATCAAATGAAAGTCAAATGCATTCTTCAAAGCTAATTGAATAGAATGAAAGTCAAACACATTCAAACAAAACTTAATGAATCAAATGAAATTCAAATGCATTTTTCAAAGCTAATTGAATCAAATGAAAGTCAAACACATTCAAACAAAGCTTTTTGAACCAAATGAAAGTCAAATGCATTCTTCAAAGCTAATTGAAACTAATGAAAGTCAAATACATTCAAACAAACCTTTTTGAATCAAATGAAAGTCAAAATGCAGTCTTAAAAGCTAATTGAATCGAATGAAAGTCAAACAAATTCAAACAAAGCTTAATGAATCAAATGAAAGTCACTTGCATTCTTCAAACCTAATTGAATAGAATAAAAGTCCAGCACATTCAAATAAAGCTTTTTGAATCAAATGAAAGTTAAATGCATTCTTCAAAGCTAATTGATCAAATGAAAGTCAAACACATTCAAACAAAGCTTTTTGAATCAAATGAAAGTCAATGCATAATTCAAAGGTAATTGAATCAAATGAAAGTCAAACACATTCAAACAAAGCTTTTTGAATCAAATGAAAGTCAAATGCATTCTTCAAATCTAATTGAATAGAATGAAAGTCAAACACATTCAAACAAAGCTTAATGAATCAAATGAAAGTCAAATGCATTCTTCAAAGCTAATTGAAGCAAATGAAAGTCAAATATATTCAAACAAAACTTTTCGAATCAAAATGAAAGTCAAATGTATTCTTAAAAGCTAATTGAATCGAATGAAAGTCAAATACATTCAAACAAAGCTTTTTGAATCAAAGGAAATTTAAATGCATTTTTCAAAGCTAATTGAATCAAATAAAAGTCTAACACATTCAAATAAAGATTTTTGTACCAAATGAAAGTCAAATGCTTTCTTCAAAGCTAATTGAAACTAATGAAAGTCAAACGCATTCATACAAAGCTTTTTGAATCAAATGAAATTCAAATGCGTTCTTCAAAGCTAATTGAATCAAATGAAAGTCTATGCATTCTTCAAAGCTAATTGATCCAAATGAAAGTCTAATACATTCAAACAAAGCTTTTTAAATCAAATGAAAGTCAAATGCATTCTTCAAAGCTAATTGAATATAATGAAAGTCAAACACATTCAAACAAAGCTTTTGAATCAAATGAAATTAAAATGCATTCTTTAAAGCTAATTGAATAAAATGAAAGTCAAACACATTCAAACAAAGTTTTTTGAACAAAATGAAAGTCAAATGCATTCTTCAAAGCTAATTTAAACTAATGAAAGTCAAACACATTCAAACAAACCTTTTTGAAACAAATGAAAGTCAAATGCATTCTTAAAAGCTAATTAGATCGAATGAAAATGAAACACATTCAAACAAAGCTTTTTGAGTCAAATGAAAGTATAATGCTTTCTTCAAACCTAATTTAATCAAATGAATATCAATCACATTCAAACAAAACTTTTCTAATCAAATGACAATCAAATGCATTCTTCAAAGCTAATTGAAACAAATGAAAGTCAAACACATTCAAACAAAGCTTTTTGAATCAAATGAAAATCAAATGCATTTTTCAAAGCTAATTGAATCAAATGAAAGTCTAACACATTCAAACAAATATTTTTTGAACCAAATGAAAGTCAAATGCATTCTTCAAAGCTAATTGAAACAAATGAAAGTCAAACACATTTAAACAAAGGTTCTTGAATAAAATGAAAGTCAAATGCATTCTTCAAAGCTTATTGAATAGAATAAAAGTCAAACAAATTCATACAAAGATTTTTGAATAAAATGAAATTCAAATGCATTCTTCAAAGTTAATTGAATCAAATGAAAGTCAAACACATTCAAACAAAGCTTTTTGAACCAAATGAAAGTCAAATGCATTCTTCAAAGCTAATTGAATAGAATGAAAGTCAAACACATTTAAATATAGCTTTTGAATCAAATAAAGGAAAATGCATTCAACAATCCTAATTGAACCAAATGAAAGTCAAACACATTCAAGCAAAGCTTTTTGATCCAAATGAAAGTCAAATGCATTCTAGAAAGCTAATTGAATAGAATAAAAGTCAAAGACAGTTCAAAACAACGCTTTTTGAATCAAATGAAAGTCAAATGCATTCTTCAAAGCTAATTGAATAGAATGAAAGTCAAACACATTCTAATATAGCTTTTGAATCAAATGAAAGGCGAATGCATTCAACAATGCAAATTGAATCATATGAAAGTGAAACACATTCAAACAAAACTTTTTCAACCAAATGAAAATTAAATGCATTCTTTAAAGCTAATTGAATCAAATGTAAGTCAAAAACATTCAAACAAAACTTTTCGAATCAAATGAAAGTCAAATGCATTCAAACAAAGCTTAATGAATCAAATGAAATTCAAATACATTTTTCAAAGCTAATTGAATAAAACGAAAGTCAAACACATTCAAACAAAGCTTAATGAATCAAATGAAAGTCAAATGCATTCTTCAAAGCTAATTGAATCAAATGAAATTCAAATACATTTTTCAAAGCTAATTGAATAAAATGAAAGTCAAACACATTCAAACAAAGCTTAATGAATCAAATGAAAGTCAAATGCATTCTTCAAAGCTAATTGAATCAAATGAAAGTCAAACACATTCAAACGAAACTTTTCGAATCAAATGAAAGTCAAATGCATTCTTAAAAGCAAATTGAACCGAATGAAAGTCAAACACATTCAAACAAAGCTTTTTGAATTAAATGAAATTTAAATGCAGTTTTCAAAGCTAATTGAATCAAATAAAAGACTAACACATTCAAACAAAGATTTTTGAACTAAATTAAACTCAAATGCATTCTTCAAAGCTAATTGAAACTAATAAAAGTCAAACGCATTCATACAAAGCTTTTTGAATAAAACGAAATTCAAATGCGTTTTTCAATGCTAATTGAATCAAAATGAAAGTCAAACACATTCAAACAAACCTTTTTGAATCAAATGAAAGTCAAATGCATTCTTAAAAGCTAATTGAATCGAAAGAAAGTCAAACACATTCAAAACAAAGCTTAATGAATCAAATGAAAGTAAAAATCATTCTTCAAAGCTATATGAATAGAATTAAAGTCAAACACATTCAAACAAAGCTTTTTAAATCAAATGAAAGTCAATGCATTCTTCAAAGCTAATTGATCCAAATGAAAGTCAAATACATTCAAACAAACCCTTTTGAATCAAATGAAAGTCAAATGCAGTCTTAAAAGCTAATTGAATCGAATGAAAGTCAAACAAATTCAAACAAAGCTTAATGAATCGAATGAAAGTCAATTGCATTCTTCAAACCTAATTGAATAGAATAAAAGTCCAACACATTCAAACAAAGCTTTTTGAATCAAATGAAAGTCAAATGCATTTTTCAAAGCTAATTGATCCAAATGAAAGTCAAACACATTCAAACAAAGCTTTTTGAATCAAATGAAAGTCAAATGCATTCTTCAAAGCTAATTGAATAGAATGAAAGTCAAACACATTCAAACAAAACTTAATAAATCAAATGAAAGTCAAATGCATTCTTCAAAGCTAATTGAATCAAATGAAAGTCAAACACAAACAAAAAAAACTTTTCGAATCAAATGAAAGTCAAATGTATTCTTAAAAGCTAATTGAATCGAATGAAAGTCAAACACATTCAAACAAAGCTTTTTTGAATCAAATGAAATTTAAATGCATTTTTCAAAGCTAATTGAATCAAATAAAAGTCTAACACATTCAAACAAAGATTTTTGAACCAAAAGAAAGCCAAATGCATTCTTCAAAGCTAATTGAAAACTAATGAAAGTCAAACGCATTCATACAAAGCTTTTTGAATAAAATGAAATTCAAATGCGTTCTTCAAAGCTAATTGAATCAAATGAAAGTCTAACACATTCAAACAAACCTTTTTGAACCAAATGAATGTCAAATGCATTCTTAAAAGCTAATTGAATAAAATGAAAGTCAAACAAATTCATACAAAGCTTTTTGAATCAAATGAAAGTCAAAATCATTCTTCAAAGCTATATGAATAGAATTAAAGTCAAACACATTCAAACAAAGCTTTTTGAATCAAATGAAAGTCAATGCATTATTCAAAGCTAATTGATCCAAATGAAAGTCAAATACATTCAAACAAAGCTTTTTAAATCAAATGAAAGTCAAATGCATTCTTCAAAGCTAAGTGAATATAATGAAAGTCAAACACACTCAAACAAAACTTTTTGAATCAAATTAAATTAAAATGCATTCTTTAAAGCTAATTGAATAAAATGAAAGTTAAACACATTCAAACAAAGTTTTTTGAACCAAATGAAAGTCAAATGCATTCTTAAAAGCTAATTGAAACTAATGAAAGTCAAACACATTCAAACAAACCTTTTTGAAATGAATGAAAGTCAAATGCATTCTTAAAAGCTAATTAGATCGAATGAAAATCAAACACATTCAAACAAAGCTTTTTGATTCATATGAAAGTAAAATGCATTCTTGAAACCTAATTTAATTAAATGAAAGTCAATCACATTCAAACAAAACTTTTCTAATCAAATGAAAGTCAAATGCATTCTTCAAAGCTAATTGAAACAAATTAAAGTCAAACACATTCAAACAAAGCTTTTTGAATCAAATGAAATTCAAATGCATTTTTCAAAGCTAATTGAATCAAATGAAAGTCTAACACATTCAAACAAAGTTTTTTGAACCAAATAAAAGTCAAATGCATTCTTCAAAGCTAATTGAAACAAATGAAAGTCAAACACATTCAAACAAAGCTTTTTGAATCAAATGAAATTCAAATGCATTTTTCAAAGCTAATTGAATCAAATGAAAGTCTAACACATTCAAACAAAGTTTTTTGAACCAAATGAAAGTCAAATGCATTCTTCAAAGCTAATTGAAACAAATGAAAGTCAAACACATTCAAAAAAAGGTTCTTGAATAAAATGAAAGTCAAATGCATTCTTCAAAGCTAATTGAATAGAATAAAAGTCAAACAAATTCATACAAAGATTTTTGAATAAAATGAAATTCAAATGCATTCTTCAAAGTTAATTGAATCAAATGAAAGTCAAACACATTCAAACAAAGCTTTTTGAACCAAATGAAAGTCAAATGCATTCTTCAAAGCTAATTGAATAGAAAGAAAGTCAAACACATTTAAATATAGCTTTTGAATCAAATAAAGGAAAATGCATTCAACAATGCTAATTGAACCGAATGAAAGTCAAACACATTCAAACAAAGCTTTTTGATCCAAATGAAAGTCAAATGCATTCTTGAAAGCTAATTGAATAGAATAAAAGTCAAAGACAATTCAAACAACGCTTTTTGAATCAAAGGAAAGTCAAATGCATTCTTCAAAGCTAATTGAATAGAATGAAAGTGAAACACATTCAAACAAAACTTTTTCAACCAAATGAAAGTTAAATGCATTCTTTAAAGCTAATTGAATCAAATGAAAGTGAAACACATTCAAACAAAACTTTTCGAATCAAATGAAAGTCAAAAGCATTCAAACAAAGCTTAATGAATCAAATGAAATTCAAATGCATTTTTCAAAGCTAATTGAATCAAATGAAAGTCAAACACATTCAAACAAAGCTTTTTGAACCAAATGAAAGTCAAATGCATTCTTCAAAGCTAATTGAAACTAATGAAAGTCAAATACATTCAAACAAACCCTTTTGAATCAAATGAAAGTCAAATGCAGTCTTAAAAGCTAATTGAATCGAATGAAAGTCAAACAAATTCAAACAAAGCTTAATGAATCGAATGAAAGTCAATTGCATTCTTCAAACCTAATTGAATAGAATAAAAGTCCAACACATTCAAACAAAGCTTTTTGAATCAAATGAAAGTCAAATGCATTCTTCAAAGCTAATTGATCCAAATGAAAGTCAAACACATTCAAACAAAGCTTTTTGAATCAAATGAAAGTCAAATGCATTCTTCAAAGCTAATTGAATAGAATGAAAGTCAAACACATTCAAACAAAACTTAATGAATCAAATGAAAGTCAAATGCATTCTTCAAAGCTAATTGAATCAAATGAAAGTCAAACACATTTAAACAAAGCTTTTTGAATCAAATGAAATTTAAATGCATTTTTCAAAGCTAATTGAATCAAATAAAAGTCTAACACATTCAAACAAAGATTTTTGAACCAAATGAAAGCCAAATGCATTCTTCAAAGCTAATTGAAACTAATGAAAGTCAAACGCATTCATACAAAGCTTTTTGAATAAAATGAAATTCAAATGCGTTCTTCAAAGCTAATTGAATCAAATGAAAGTCAAACACATTCAAACAAACCTTTTTGAATCAAATGAATGTCAAATGCATTCATAAAAGCTAATTGAATAAAATGAAAGTCAAACAAATTCATACAAAGCTTTTTGAATCAAATGAAAGTCAAAATCATTCTTCAAAGCTATATGAATAGAATTAAAGTCAAACACATTCAAACAAAGCTTTTTGAATCAAATGAAAGTCAATGCATTCTTCAAAGCTAATTGAAATAAATGAAAGTCAAACACATTTAAATATAGCTTTTGCATCAAATAAAGGAAAATGCATTCAACAATGCTAATTGAACCAAATGAAAGTCAAACACATTCAAGCAAAGCTTTTTGATCCAAATGTAAGTCAGATGCATTCTTGAAAGCTAATTGAATAGAATAAAAGTCAAAGAGAATTCAAACAACGCTTTTTGAATCAAATGAAAGTCAAATGCATTCTTCAAAGCTAATTGAATAGAATGAAAGTCAAACACATTCTAATATAGCTTTTGAATCAAATGAAAGGCAAATGCATTCAACCATGCAAATTGAATCATATGAAAGTGAAACACATTCAAACAAAAATTTTTCAACCAAATGAAAGTTAAATGCAATCTTTAAAGCTAACTGAATAAAATGAAAGTCAAACACATTCAAACAAAACTTTTCGAATCAAATGAAAGTCAAATGCATTCAAAAGCTTAATGAATCAAATGAAATTCAAATGCATTTTTCAAAGCTAATTGAATCAAATGAAAGTCAAACACATTCAAACAAAGCTTTTTGAACCAAATGAAAGTCAAATGCATTCTTCAAAGCTAATTGAAACTAATGAAAGTCAAATACATTCAAACAAACCTTTTTGAATCAAATGAAAGTCAAATGCAGTCTTAAAAGCTAATTGAATCGAATGAAAGTCAAACAAATTCAAACAAAGCTTAATGAATCAAATGAAAGTCAATTGCATTCTTCAAACCTAATTGAATAGAATAAAAGTCCAACACATTCAAACAAAGCTTTTTGAATCAAATGAAAGTCAAATGCATTCTTCAAATCTAATTGAATAGAATGAAAGTCAAACACATTCAAACAAAGCTTAATGAACCAAATGAAAGTCAAATGCATTCTTCAAAGCTAATTGAATCAAATGAAAGTCAAATACATTCAAACAAAACTTTTCGAATCAAATGAAAGTCAAATGTATTCTTAAAAGCTAATTGAATCGAATGAAAGTCAAACACATTCAAACAAAGCTTTTTGAATCAAATGAAATTTAAATGCATTTTTCAAAGCTAATTGAATCAAATAAAAGTCTAACTCATTCAAACAAAGTTTTTTGTACCAAATGAAAGTCAAATGCGTTCTTCAAAGCTAATTGAAACTAATGAAAGTCAAACGCATTCATACAAAGCTTTTTGAATAAAATGAAATTCAAATGCGTTCTTCAAAGCTAATTGAATCAAATGAAAGTCAAACACATTCAAACAAACCTTTTTGAATCAAATGAAAGTCAAATGCATTCTTAAAAGCTAATTGAATCGAATGAAAGTCAAACACATTCTAAACAAAGCTTAATGAATCAAATGAAAGTCAAAATCGTTCTTCAAAGCTATATTGATGTGGATTTAAACCCCTTAACTTAATAAAGAATCTAAAATCACCTAAGTAACACAAGCCCTTCGAATTTCCTAAGAAAATCGAACAACTTAAGAATAACAAACCGGATATGACTTTGAAAACGACCACTCCTGGAACGAATTCAACGCCTCTCAAATTACCTAGACCACTCCTGGAACTAAGTACTTTGATGAAAAAAACTTAGACTACTCCTAGAACTAAGAATTGAACGTTCTAATTATCAAAACAACTCCTTGAATTGAAAACTAGCAAAAGAATTTGTAAGCAATTAATCAAAACAAAAAATAAACTTGTATTGAATTTTCTGGTTTTTGTTGTTGTGTACAAAGCCACGAAAAATCCCTTATTTATAGACTAAAACTAACTATTCTTAAGTCTATTAAAACTAGAAAAAAACCCTAGCCTTGATCCCAAAGTATCCTAGATAGAATCGGAAAACCAATTCTAATGGAACTAGGAAACTAGTAATAAGACTAGTTCTAATTAACCTAAAACTTCTTAAAACAATTCCTAATTGACTTAGAAATTATTTTAAAATAAAATAACAGAAATTAAGAATATTCCTAATTGCTTAAACCAAGAAAAACCCTTTCAAGTGAAAGGTAAAAACTTGCAAGCAAAAACTCTAGAAAAAACTAAGTAAAGAAAATCATGCTTTTCGTTCTGTCGCCGAAACTCTTTGCACGCGCCACCAAGGTGGTGCACGCGCCTGACCAATGTCAAGGTGGGTCCAAGGCGGAGCTAGGGAGTCGGCGCGTGGGCCAGGATTCGGTGCGGCAGCATGTGTGCTCGTCGGAAGTGAACTTCGCAATTTCTTCTTCTTTGTAATTCGTGCTTGTTTCTTTCCAATTTAAGCTATTGGATCTTTCCTTGTTTATTATCTTGTTTATTTTCTTGTTTGGGCAGCCCATAATGAAGCTATTTGGACCTTCTACAAGTGTCTTGGACCCTTCAAAAGAATTAGCCTCTTGATTCACATCATTCTCCCCTTCTTCAAAAGAATTTGCCCTCAAATTCACATCATCAAAACAAGTAAAGAGGTTTTCAATGTTATAGGTAGAATCTTCATCGCCATTCTTACTAGAAAAGTCTTCTTGGTACTCACCATCTTCATAATTGTCATCTTCTTTATTAAGAAGACATGTCTTGGGTCTTCTATCGATCTCTTCCTTGAATACCTTTTCCCTTAGAAACAAACTTGAACTTCGATTAACATTGGAGCAATTACTATGTCCTTTATGAGACAAAGGATGTAGACTAAAACGTTTGTTTCCATCCTTCACGGAATACACATTGGTCTTTCCATCATGTTTAACCTTTCTATCAAATTGCCATGGTCTTCCCAAAAGTAAGTGACAAGCACTCATTGGAATCACATCACACCATATTTCATCTTTGTAATTTCCTATGGAGAAATTTACTAGTGCTTGCTTCTTAATTTGAAAACCCTTTGAATCATCAAGCCAGTTTACTTTATATGGTTTTGAATGATCACGAATAGAGAGGTTCAGTTTACTCACCATGCTAGTTGAAGCAACATTCGTGCAAGAGCCACTATCAATGATCACGTTGCAAGTACTTTCACCAACTTTGCATCGAGTATGGAACAAATTCTCACGTTGATCTTGAATAGAAGTGACTTCGGTGTGTAATATCTTCCTTAAAACAAGCAGCTTATCTTTATCTTCGGCATAGACAACCTCATCCTCTTCTTCCGAGTCAACAACCTTTTCCTCCTTATTATGAATTGACTCCTCTTCACACTCAAAGGTTATGTGTTCCTCTTCTTCTTCCATTTGTTGATATTGTTTGATTGTAAGAGCTTTCTTAGTAGGACATTGATCCGACCTATGTCCCTTTCCTTGACACTTGAAGCACCTAATTCGACTTTCAAATTCCTCTTTAGACACCTTGACAACCTTCTTTTCTCCACTCGCCGAACTTTCTCCCTTGTGCTCGTTAGAAAAATTTGTGGAACTAGGCTTGAAAGGTTTCGAAAAACTTTTATTTGCCTCGGTTTTTTTCTTATCCTCGAGCCAATGACTTTCAATCTTCAAAGCTAATTTGCACACATCATTGAATGACTCATAAGTACTCAATTCAATCTTCTTAGCAATAGGTCGATTAAGACCCTTAAGGAATCGAGCAATCCGCAATGGTTCTTTCTCCTCCAAATCACAAAGAGAGGTTAGTTTATCAAATTCAGCAATATATTCATTAACACTCTTAGTATCTTGTGTCAACATAGTGAGTTTCACATATAGAATTTGTTCGAAATCATGTGGAAGGTATTTAGAACGCATCTTCTTCTTCAAAACTGTCCATGTCTTGATCTTATCCTTCCCTGCTCTAGCACGTCGAGCCTTTAAATTATCGAACCAAATTCCCGCATTCTTAGTGAGTCGTATATAGGCAATTTTGAAACGTTGAGAATCATCAAAACCTTTATAATCTGAAATTTTCTTTAATTGTCTCGCCCACTCAAGAAAATCTTCGGGGCTTCCTAGACCCGTAAAATCATCAAGCTTGATACCTTTATCATCGATCTTTTTATTATAATGAGTATCATCATCACTGCTAGAAGCATCACTATCACTATCATGCCGTTTTTTCTTCTTTTTCTTTTTATCAAGCAATAGTTGTGAAAAAGCATTAAAACGTGCCTCCGTATTATCTTGCAATCTTGCAAATTCATCCATGAGTTTGCTCAAATCTTCCTCCATAATTATAAGACAAAAACAGACTTAAAAGAACCCTTATCCACACAGGTATATCCCACAAAAATCGCAACACAACTTGGAACAAAATCGCACACAACGAGCAGTAAGTATTAAATCGGACCAAAACTGACACAGTTTCGGAAAACAGTCCAGTTTAATAGCAAACGAACTCGAAAAATTCTGAAATTTCACAGGCCAAAAGTAGACAAACTTTCACTCAAAATCAAAAAATGAATCACTTGAAAAGACCTTGGAACGAAGGAGAACGAGCCTTCTGAAGTTGACAGAAAAACTGGTTATCCGAGAACAAGTGCGATTTGATGAACGAATTGTTGAACGATCAAAACCCCTGAAATCTGATACCAATTTGATGTGGATTTAAACCCCTTAACTTAATAAAGAATCTAAAATCACACAAGTAACACAAGCCCTTCGAATTTCCTAAGAAAATCGAACAACTTAAGAATAACGAACCGGATATGACTTTGAAAACGACCACTCCTGGAACGAATTCAACGCCTCTCAAATTACCTAGACCACTCCTGGAACTAAGTACTTTGATGAACAAAACTTAGACTACTCCTAGAACTAAGAATTGAACATTCTAATTATCAAAACAACTCCTTGAATTGAAAACTATCAAAAGAATTTGTAAGCAATTAAGCAAAACAAACAATAAACTTGTATTGAATTTTCTGGTTTTTGTTGTTGTGTTTACAAAGCCACGAAAAATCCCTTATTATAGACTAAAACTAACTATTCCTAAGTCTATTCAAACTACAAAAAACCCTAGCCTTGATCCCAAAGTATCCTAGATAGAATAGGAAAACCAATTCTAATGGAACTAGGAAACTAGTAATAAGACTAGTTCTAATTAACCTAAAACTTCTTAAAACAATTCCTAATTGACTTAGAAATTATTTTAAAATAAAAAAACAGAAATTAAGAAGATTCCAAATTGCTTAAACCAAGAAAAACCCTTTCAAGTGAAAGGTAAAAACTTGCAAGCAAAAACTCTAGAAAAAACTAAGTAAAGAAAATCATGCTTTTCGTTCTGTCGCCGAAACTCTTTGCACGCGCCACCAAGGTGGTGCACGCGCCTGACCAATGTCAAGGTGGGTCCAAGGCGGAGCTAGGGAATCGGCGCGTGGGCCAGGATTCGGTGCGGCAGCATGTGTGCTCGTCGGAAGTGAACTTCGCAATTTCTTCTTCTTTGTAATTCGTGCTTGTTTCTTTCCAATTTAAGCTATTGGATCTTTCCTTGTTTATTATCTTGTTTATTTTCTTGTTTGGGCAGCCCATAATGAAGCTATTTGGACCTTCTACAAGTGTCTTGGACCCTTCAAAAGAATTAGCCTCTTGATTCACATCATATATGAATAGAAATAAAGTCAAACACATTCAAACAAAGCTTTTTGAATCAAATGAAAGTCAATGCATTCCTCAAAGCTAATTGATCCAAATGAAAGTCAAACACATTCAAACAAAGCTTTTTGAATCTAATGAAAGTCAAATACATTCTTCAAAGCTAATTGAAATAGAATGAAAGTCAAACACATTCAAACAAAGCTTAATGAATCAAATGAAAGTCAAATGCATTCTTCAAAGCTAATTGAATCAAATGAAAGTCAAACACATTCAAACGAAACTTTTCGAATCAAATGAAAGTCAAATGCATTCTTAAAAGCTAATTGAATCGAATGAAAGTCAAACACATTCAAACAAAGCTTTTTGAACTAAATGAAATTTAAATGCATTTTTCAAAGCTAATTGAATCAAATAAAAGTCTAACACATTCAAACAAAGATTTTTGAACCAAATTAAAGTCAAATGCATTCTTCAAAGCTAATTGAAACTAATGAAAGTCAAACGCATTCATACAAAGCTTTTTGAATAAAATGAAATTCAAATGCGTTCTTCAAAGCTAATTGAATCAAATGAAAGTGAAACACATTCAAAGAAACCTTTTTGAATCAAATGAAAGTCAAATGCATTCTTAAAAGCTAATTGAATCGAATGAAAGTCAAACACATTCAAAACAAAGCTTAATGAATCAAATGAAAGTCAAAATCATTCTTCAAAGCTAAATGAATAGAATTAAAGTCAAACACAGTCAAACAAAGCTTTTTGAATCAAATGAAAGTCAATGCATTCTTCAAAGCTAATTGATCCAAATGAAAGTCAAATACATTCAAACAAAGCTTTTTAAGTGAAATGAAAGTCAAATGCATTCTTCAAAGCTAATTGAATAGAATGAAAGTCAAACACATTTAAATATAGTTTTTGAATCAAATAAAGGAAAATGCATTCAACAATGCTAATTGAACCAAATGAAAGTCAAACACATTCAAGCAAAGCTTTTTAATCCAAATGAAAGTCAAATGCATTCTAGAAAGCTAATTGAATAGAATAAAAGTCAAAGACAGTTCAAACAACGCTTTTTGAATAAAATGAAAGTCAAATGCATTCTTCAAAGCTAATTGAATAGAATGAAAGTCAAACACATTCTAATATAGCTTTTGAATCAAATGAAAGGCGAATGCATTCAACAATGCAAATTGAATCATATGAAAGTGAAACACATTCAAACAAAACTTTTTCAACCAAATGAAAATTAAATGCATTCTTTAAAGCTAATTGAATCAAATGAAAGTCAAACACATTCAAACAAAAATTTTCGAATCAAATGAAAGTCAAATGCATTCAAACAAAGCTTAATGAATCAAATGAAATTCAAATGCATTTTTCAAAGCTAATTGAATAAAATGAAAGTCAAACACATTCAAACAAAGCTTTTTGAACCAAATAAAAGTCAAATGCATTATTCAAAGCTAATTGAAACTAATGAAAGTCAAATACATTCAAACAAACCTTTTTAAATCAAATGAAAGTCAAATGCAGTCTTAAAAGCTAATTGAATCGAATGAAAGTCAAACAAATTCAAACAAAGCTTAATGAATCAAATGAAAGTCAATTGCATTCTTCAAACCTAATTGAATAGAATAAAAGTCTAACACATTCAAACAAAGCTTTTTGAATCAAATGAAGGTCAAATGCATTCTTCAAAGCTAATTGATCCAAATGAAAGTCAAACACATTCAAACAAAGCTTTTTGAATCAAATGAAAGTCAAATTCATTCTTCAAAGCTAATTGAATAGAATGAAAGTCAAACACATTCAAACAAAGCTTAATGAATCAAATGAAAGTCAAATGCATTATTCAAAGCTAATTGAATCAAATGAAAGTCAAACCCATTCAAACGAAACTTTTCGAATAAAATGAAAGTCAAATGCATTCTTAAAAGCTAATTGAATCGAATGAAAGTCAAACACATTCAAACAAAGCTTTTTGATTAAATGAAATTTAAATGCATTTTTCAAAGCTAATTGAATCAAATAAAAGTCTAACACATTCAAACAAAGATTTTTGAACCAAATTAAAGTCAAATGCATTTTTCAAAGCTAATTGAAACTAATGAAAGTCAAACGCATTAATACAAAGCTTTTTGAATAAAATGAAATTCAAATGCGTTCTTCAAAGCTAATTGAATCAAATGAAAGTCAAACACATTCAAACAAACCTTTTTGAATCAAATGAAAGTCAAATGCATTCTTAAAAGCTAATTGAATCGAATGAAAGTCAAACACATTCAAAACAAAGCTTAATGAATCAAATGAAAGTCAAAATCATTCTTCAAAGCTAAATGAATAGAATTAAAGTCCAACACATTCAAACAAAGCTTTTTGAATCAAATGAAAGTCAATGCATTCTTCAAAGCTAATTGATCCAAATGAAAGTCAAATACATTCAAACAAAGCTTTTTAAATCAAATGAAAGTCAAATGCATTCTTCAAAGCTAATTGAATATAATGAAAGTCAAACACATTTAAACAAAGCTTTTTGAATCAAATGAAATTAAAATGCATTCTTTAAAGCTAATTGAATAAAATGAAAGTTAAACACATTCAAACAAAGTTTTTTGAACCAAATGAAAGTCAAATGCATTCTTAAAAGCTAATTGAAACTAATGAAAGTCAAACACATTCAAACAAACCTTTTTGAAACAAATGAAAGTCAAATGCATTCTTAAAAGCTAATTAAATCGAATGAAAATCAAACACATTCAAACAAAGCTTTTTGAGTCAAATGAAAGTAAAATGCATTCTTGAAACCTAATTTAATTAAATGAAAGTCAATCACATTCAAACAAAACTTTTCTAATCAAATGAAAGTCAAATGCATTCTTCAAAGCTAATTGAAACAAATGAAAGTTAAACACATTCAAACAAAGCTTTTTGAATCAAATGAAATTCAAATGCATTTTTCAAAGCTAATTGAATCAAATGGAAGTCTAACACATTCAAACAAAGATTTTTAAACCAAATGAAAGTCAAATGCATTCTTCAAAGCTAATTTAAACAAATGAAAGTCAAAGACATTCAAACAAAGGTTCTTGAATAAAATGAAAGTCAAATGCATTCTTCAAAGCTAATTGAATAGAATGAAAGTCAAACAAATTCATACAAAGCTTTTTGAATAAAATGAAATTCAAATGCATTCTTCAAAGTTAATTGAATCAAATGAAAGTCAAACACATTTAAACAAAGCTTTTTGAACCAAATGAAAGTCAAATGCAATCTTCAAAGCTAATTGAATAAAAAGAATGTCAAACACATTTAAATATAGCTTTTGAATCAAATAAAGGAAAATGCATTCAACAATGCTAATTGAACCAAATGAAAGTCAAACACATTCAAGCAAAGCTTTTTGATCCAAATGAAAGTCAAATGCATTCTTGAAAGCTAATTGAATAGAATAAAAGTCAAAGACAATTCAAACAACGCTTTTTGAATCAAATGAAAGTCAAATGCATTCTTCAAAGCTAATTGAATAGAATGAAAGTGAAACACATTCTAATATAGCTTTTGAATCAAATGAAAGGAAAATGCATTCAACCATGCAAATTGAATCATATGAAAGTGAAACACATTCAAACAAAAAATTTTCAACCAAATGAAAGTTAAATGCATTCTTTAAAGCTAATTGAATCAAATGAAAGTCAAACACATTCAAACAAAACTTTTCGAATCAAATGAAAGTCAAATACATTCAAACAAAGCTTTTTAAATCAAATGAAAGTCAAATGCATTCTTCAAAGCTAATTGAATAGAATGAAAGTCAAACACATTTAAATATAGTTTTTGAATCAAATAAAGGAAAATGCATTCAACAATGCTAATTGAACCAAATGAAAGTCAAACACATTCAAGCAAAGCTTTTTGATCCAAATGAAAGTCAAATGCATTCTTGAAAGCTAATTGAATAGAATAAAAGTCAAAAACAATTCAAACAACGCTTTTTCAATCAAATGAAAGTCAAATGCATTCTTCAAAGCTAATTGAATAGAATGAAAGTCAAACACATTCTAATATAGCTTTTGAATCAAATGAAAGGCGAATGCATTCAACAATGCAAATTGAATCATATGAAAGTGAAACACATTCAAACAAAACTTTTTCAACCAAATGAAAATTAAATGCATTCTTCAAAGCTAATTGAATCAAATGAAAGTCAAACACATTCAAACAAAAATTTTCGAATTAAATGAAAGTCAAATGCATTCAAACAAAGCTTAATGAATCAAATGAAATTCAAATGCATTTTTCAAAGCTAATTGAATAAAATGAAAGTCAAACACATTCAAACAAAACTTTTTGAACCAAATGAAAGTCAAATGCATTATTCAAAGCTAATTGAAACTAATGAAAGTCAAATACATTCAAACAAACCTTTTTAAATCAAATGAAAGTCAAATGAAATCTTAAAAGCTAATTGAATCGAATGAAAGTCAAACAAATTCAAACAAAGCTTAATGAATCAAATGAAAGTCAATTGCATTCTTCAAACCTAATTGAATAGAATAAAAGTCCAACACATTCAAACAAAGCTTTTTGAATCAAATGAAAGTCAAATGCATTCTTCAAAGCTAATTGATCCAAATGAAAGTCAAACACATTCAAACAAAGCTTTTTGAATCAAATGAAAGTCAAATGCATTCTTCAAAGCTAATTGAATAGAATGAAAGTCAAACACATTCAAACAAAGCTTAATGAATCAAATGAAAGTCAAATGCATTCTTCAAAGCTAATTGAATCAAATGAAAGTCAAACACATTCAAACGAAACTTTTCGAATCAAATGAAAGTCAAATGCATTCTTAAAAGCTAATTGAATCGAATGAAAGTCAAACACATTCAAACAAAGCTTTTTGAATTAAATGAAATTTAAATGCATTTTTCATAGCTAATTGAATCAAATAAAAGTCTAACACATTCAAACAAAGATTTTTGAACCAAATTAAAGTCAAATGCATTCTTCAAAGCTAATTGAAACTAATGAAAGTCAAACGCATTCATACAAAGCTTTTTGAATAAAATGAAATTCAAATGCGTTCTTCAAAGCTAATTAAATCAAATGAAAGTCAAACACATTCAAACAAACCTTTTTGAATCAAATGAAAGTCAAATGCATTCTTAAAAGCTAATTGAACTAAATGGAAGTCTAACACATTCAAACAAAGATTTTTGAACCAAATGAAAGTCAAATGCATTCTTCAAAGCTAATTGAAACAAATGAAAGTCAAACACATTCAAACAAAGGTTCTTGAATAAAATGGAAGTCAAATGCATTCTTCAAAGCTATTTGAATAGAATGAAAGTCAAACAAATTCATACAAAGCTTTTTGAATAAAATGAAATTCAAATGCATTCTTCAAAGTTAATTGAATCAAATGAAAGTCAAACACATTTAAACAAAGCTTTTTGAACCAAATGAAAGTCAAATGCAATCTTCAAAGCTAATTGAATAAAAAGAAAGTCAAACACATTTAAATATAGCTTTTGAATCTAATAAAGGAAAATGCATTCAACAATGCTAATTGAACCAAATGAAAGTCAAACACATTCAAGCAAAGCTTTTTGATCCAAATGAAAGTCAAATGCATTCTTGAAAGCTAATTGAATAGAATAAAAGTCAAAGACAATTCAAACAACGCTTTTTGAATCAAATGAAAGTCAAATGCATTCTTCAAAGCTAATTGAATAGAATGAAAGTGAAACACATTCTAATATAGCTTTTGAATCAAATGAAAGGAAAATGCATTCAACCATGCAAATTGAATCATATGAAAGTGAAACACATTCAAACAAAAAAATTTTCAACCAAATGAAAGTTAAATGCATTCTTTAAAGCTAATTGAATCAAATGAAAGTCAAACACATTCAAACAAAACTTTTCGAATCAAATGAAAGTCAAATACATTCAAACAAAGGTTTTTAAATCAAATGAAAGTCAAATGCATTCTTCAAAGCTAATTGAATAGAATGAAAGTCAAACACATTTAAATATAGTTTTTGAATCAAATAAAGGAAAATGCATTCAACAATGCTAATTGAACCAAATTAAAGTCAAACACATTCAAGCAAAGCTTTTTGAACCAAATGAAAGTCAAATGCATTCTTGAAAGCTAATTGAATAGAATAAAAGTCAAAGACAATTCAAACAACGCTTTTTGAATCAAATGAAAGTCAAATGCATTCTTCAAAGCTAATTGAATAGAATGAAAGTCAAACACATTCTAATATAGCTTTTGAATCAAATGAAAGGCGAATGCATTCAACAATGCAAATTGAATCATATGAAAGTGAAACACATTCAAACAAAACTTTTCAACCAAATGAAAATTAAATGCATTCTTCAAAGCTAATTGAATCAAATGAAAGTCAAACACATTCAAACAAAAATTTTCGAATCAAATGAAAGTCAAATGCATTCAAACAAAGCTTAATGAATCAAATGAAATTCAAATGCAATTTTCAAAGCTAATTGAATAAAATGAAAGTCAAACACATTCAAACAAAGCTTTTTGAACCAAATGAAAGTCAAATGCATTATTCAAAGCTAATTGAAACTAATGAAAGTCAAATACATTCAAACAAACCTTTTTAAATCAAATGAAAGTCAAATGCAATCTTAAAAGCTAATTGAATCGAATGAAAGTCAAACAAATTCAAACAAAGCTTAATGAATCAAATGAAAGTCAATTGCATTCTTCAAACCTAATTGAATAGAATAAAAGTCCAACACATTCAAACAAAGCGTTTTGAATCAAATGAAAGTCAAATGTGATTAGGGGATTTTGCTCCCACCAATCGGAATGCGCCAAGTGGACCAATCAGGTCCTGCCAAGTGTCTCTTAGTTGGAACTATCAGGACTTGCCACGTGGCACGCGCTTATTCGTCCACCTTGGACCTGTTATGTCACGACATGTGGCATACTCCATGCCTAATGGAGAACCCGGCCACCCAGGCCCAACTTCCGAGGGAAGCCCAATCAGCCCTAGGTTTACCTAAACCTAGGATGGACACGTTTCCCAAGGTTATAAATACCTCCCTTAATCCTCATTAAGGGGACGCGCGAAAAACATTACGGAACACACTAATAACCGGCTGATCTCGCTAACAAAGCAAATTACCTACATTAAACACTCTCACCTAGAGAGACCTTATTACTTTAATTTTCGCATTAATTACTCCTTAATCAGGTACTAACTTGACCGTTGGAGGCGGAGCTCACAAGAGTCTCCGTTATTTTGCAGGTACAGGCGTCCGGTTCCAGTCTCGGAATTGTAACTCTCCCGCAGGACATCAGAAAACCCCGAAACATCTGGCGCCGTCTGTGGGGAGAGTACTTCAGAGATGGCATCCAAGTCTGTACCGACTCCTGAAGAGAGGCGTCCCCTAGACGACCCTCAAGTTCAGTCGGACCATGACACCGAAAGTGAATTTGAAGTTGAAACTCATACAGCTTCAGACGGGACCCTAAGGGCCCGACGTACCCGTCATACCGAAAGGAGGGAACGGGAGCATCTTCAAACAGGAAGCGAGCCAGCAGGCGCACCGCCTGTTCGGCAACAGCCGACTGATGGGTCTGCTCCCATCACAAGGAACGAACTCATGATCTTCATGAGGGACTTCAAGGGAGAGATTCAAGAGTTGATCAACAAGAAGTCGACTGCTCCAGTCAAGGAGCAGTCGGCCAAGAAACCCTCCACTTCACTGAAGAGGAAACCAGTTCAAGGGCGAGAGGCGACTCCTCATCCTAAATCTAGGAAGCGGGAGCCACCTGCCCTTGATTTCACAAAATTCCGTTATCCTACAGGAAATAGGAAACCGGTTCGTCATATTCAGGCGGACGGGTCGAAGCAAACATTCACAGATGCTTGGCTACTGCTAGAGCAGAAGAAGAGTGACCGATTGTCAGAGTCGGCTTCTACTTCAAACTTTCAAGACAGTTTGCGAAATGCCTCGATGAGGCATACTCAGTCGTACCATGAGAGTCAGTCAGGCGGCACCTCCCGTCAGTCCGGCTTTCATAGTGCCCAGGCGGTACCAAACTTACCATTTGTGCCGCAACAACAGTATTTTATGCAGCCACCTCCATTTGGTGGACCTACAGCAAAAAACGTCCAACCTATGGACTGGCAGCTACGGTTGCTTAGACTTGGTGAACAGCCGTCGGCCTTCTCCAAGGAAATTACTGAAGCCGCTCAGCCGGCCAAAGTGAAAAATGTACTAGTAGGCGCCTATGACGGCACTACTAACCTAGAAGACCATCTGATGGCATTCACCAACCTGATGTACCTTCAAGGGTTGGATGATCCCACCTGGTGCAAGTGTTTCCCAGCGACTCTCAAAGGAATAGCACAGCGATGGTTCGGCAACCTGCCGACTGGTCGTGTTAATAGCTTCAGGACGCTTGCTTACTTATTTGCCTCCAACTTCGCCATGAACATCCCTGCGAAGAAAACGACCCTTGATTTGGGAACAATTCAGCAGGGCGAGAAGGAGGGGCTTTGTTCTTACATCAGGCGGTTTAACCTGATGAGAATACAGATTCAAGGGTTACCGGATGAGGTAGCTTATACCGACTTTTTTAGAGGTCTCAAAGACGGGTCTACCTTCAAATTTGATTTGGTTCGAAAAAGGGTGGCGACTCTTCAAGAGGCCTTGATTGAAGCAGAAGCCTATATACAGGCGACTGATCTTTGTACGATAAAACAGTCGGACGGGAAAAGGTTCGACAAAAGAGAAGGACGACAGAAACAGTCGTCAAACAAAGATGAGAAAAGAAAAGAGGTCTGGGCGGCTGATTCCTCTAAACAGCCGGCCCAGAAAAAGAAAAAAGAATTCAAACCATACTCCCCAAAGTATGCGTTTAACAAGGATAACCAGTTTATCCTAAAAGAAATCAAGGGACGGATCTCAATTGAGAAGCCGGTCCCCATGAAGGGTTCTGCAAACAACCGGAACCAAGATAAAATCTGTGCTTATCATGATGACGTTGGTCATCACACCAATGACTGCATCAGTCTTATGCGGTACCTAGACCGCCTAGCTGAGCAAGGTGATCTTGACACTTATGTCAAGAAATCTACGGGGAACACTTCCTCAAAAAAGCTGTCGGCCAAAAAGAATCAACAGGCCGACAGCTCCGATACAGATGATGCAGTCGTCTACACCATTGCAGGCGGCTTCTCAGGAGGCGGCCCCACTATTAGGGGCAACAAAGATAATATAAGGCGGTTAGATGTAAATTCCGTTCACCAAGAACGGCCGTCCAAATATACATTTCCTGAGTTTGTCATCACTGAAGAGGATCTAGGAAGGGTAAGGGGGCCGCATGACGACCCTCTCGTTATTGAATGTAAAGTGGCCAACCAGAGAGTTGGCCGAATCCTCATAGATACCAGGAGCTCCTCAGATCTCATCAGCAGCAAATGTCTGTCGAAACTGAAATATCAGACTGACTGCATACATCCGGCCTCCCACCCTTTAGTAGGGTTTGGAGGAGGAGTCGTCCACCCACTGGGACGAGTAGATTTACCCATTCGCCTGGGCGAAAAAGGGGAAGGACGACACATGGTAGTCCGGTTCCTAGTAATAGAGGAACTCTCGGCCTACAACATGATTCTGGGTCGGCCAACCCTGAATAATTCCAAGGCTGTTATAATCCCGTCTCTTATGTTGCTCAAGTTTGAGAGGGATAATGGAACAGTCGGCTCCCTAAGGGGAGATCAGAGGATGGCCCGAGAGTGCTATCTCTCGGATGTCAAGCCCACTGTTATGGCCACTGGGTCAAGTGGTGAAAAAACAGACCTTGACAATGTCAAGGAGAGTGCGCCTGTTCAAGAAGCAGGCGGAAAAAAGAGAAAGGCGTCCCAGACAGAGTCCGCAAGAAAAGCAAGAAAATAGCAATCATTGGCAGAGGAGCGGCCGGATGAGTTCCGCCCTCAGCCGACTAGTGAGCATGCGGACCTGATTTTAGACGACTCACGTCCTGACCGAACAGTCAAAGTTGGGACGACTGCTCTGAGAAACCTTGGTGACGACTTTCACAACCTATTGAAAGAATACAAAGACATCTTTGCATTTGAAGTCCATGAAATGCCACGCATTAGTCCTGATCTGGCGGTACATAAACTCGCCCTGGATCCGAAAAAGAAGCCGGTACGGCAAAAGAAGCGGAACCATGGCGAAGAAAGAAGTCAGGCGGCAGCCGCCGAAGTTAAAAAATTACTTGATGCAGGGTTCATTCGGCAATGTTACTTCCCAGACTGGGTTGCAAATGTGGTGCTTGTTAAAAAGCCGAATGGCACCTGGCGAATGTGTGTAGACTACACAGACATAAACAAGGCGTGCCCCAAAGACAGTTACCCTCTGCCTAAAATTGATAACTTGGTCGACTCAACAGCCGGCCATGCCTTGATGAGTTTCATGGACGCCTATTCTGGTTTCCATCAAATTCCCTTATGGAAGAAAGATCAGGAGCAGACGGCCTTCGTCACTGATCAGGGGTTATACTGTTACACGGTCATGGCGTTTGGTCTTAAGAATGCCCCGGCTACCTTCCAACGAATGATAAACACTGTGTTCTTTGATCAGATTGGGAGAAACGTCGAGGCATATATTGATGATATGATTGTCAAGACTAAACTTCAGAAAGATCATCTGTCGGACCTCCGAGAAACTTTCGCCACACTCAGGCGGCACCATGTCATGCTCAATCCCAAGAAATGTGTATTTGGAGTTGAGTCTGGGAAATTTCTCGGATTCCTTATCAATCAGAGAGGAATAGAAGCGAACCCTGAGAAGGTGCAGGCGGTCATTGACATGCAGTCGCCTCGTACCATCCGAGAGGTTCAGAAGTTAACAGGTTGTCTGGCGGCCTTGGGAAGATTTCTAAGCCGATCAGGCGACAAATGCCTATACTTTTTCCAGGCAATTAAGAAAAAGGCAAGGTTTGAATGGGGGCCGGATGCTGAGGTCGCCTTCCAGAAATTAAAAGTTCACTTGCATTCCTTGCCGAGGCTGGTCAGCCCTTTGCCCAAAGAGGTTCTCTACATGTACCTGGCCGTCTCTGATCATGCGTTAAGCGCTGTTCTCCTTGCTGAAAGGGACGGCTGTCAGCTCCCGGTCTACTTTGTCAGTCACGTACTGAAAAATGCCGAGTTGAGGTATCCCCTAGTGGAGAAATTTGGTCTTGCACTCTTCATGGCTGTTAAAAAATTGAAGCCCTACTTTTTGGCACATACAGTCGTCGTGTATACAGACCAACCTATCAAGCGGCCGCTGACCATCATGGAGTCGTCAGGCCGAATGATCAAATGGGCCATAGAAATACAGAGCCTCGAAGTTACTTTCGAGCCTAGAAAAGCAGTGAAGGGGCAAGCCTTTGCTGACTTTATTGTAGAGATGACTCGTCCTCCTGACTCTCAAGTTCCTGACCAAGTATGGAAGGTATATGTGGACGGAAGCTCTACTTCAAATGGTTGTGGAGCAGGCGTCATATGTCAGTCGCCAGAGGGCGACAGGTTCGAGTATGCTCTACGCTTCAGTTTTCAGGCTTCAAACAATGAGGCAGAATATGAAGCTTTACTAGCCGGGATCCGCATGTGCAAGGCGGCAGGGGCAAGAAAAATAGACGCCTGTTCCGATTCACAATTGATAGTGAGTCAGTACAATGGCGAATACGAAGCAACCCATCCGGCCATGATCAAGTATTTACAGGCGGTCCGACAAGCAGTCGGCTCCCTTGAGGATTTCCATCTGATCCAAGTGCCGAGATCAGAAAACAACCAGGCGGATGCACTGTCAAAATTAGCATCATCCGCCTCCTCTGATACTCCTCGAACTGTTTTTTGGGAAGTAATGGAGAAGAGAAGCATCGAGGAAAACCCTATTGGAATCCTAGACAGAAGCTCAACCTGGATGGATTCAATCAGGGCATATCTGACAAACGGTACACTGTCGGATGATCCTCAACAGGCGGCAACACTGAAAAAACGAGCCACCTGTTTTGAAATGATAAAGGGAGAACTTCACAAGAGGGGGTACCTTCAACCCTTCTTAAAGTGTGTTACTCCAGAAAAGGGACGAGAGATACTAGATGATCTTCACTCTGGTTACTGTGCTTCTCATATAGGAGGTAGGATGCTTGCTCAAAGGGCAAGGCGGCAGGGCTACTTTTGGCCTACTTTGGAAGCAGATGCAATGGAGATGGTGAAAAAATGTGACAAGTGCCAAAGGTTTGGCAAACTAATTCACCGTCCGGCTACTGACCTCACTACCATTCACAGCCCACTACCGTTTGCTAAGTGGGGCATGGACATTCTGGGTCCATATACGCCTGCTACAGGCGGAAGGAGGTACATACTTGTTGCCGTCGACTACTTCACTAAATGGGTAGAGGCGGAGGCTGTAAAGGGAATCAAGACGAAAGATGTAATTTCATTCATTTGGAAAAACGTCATCACTCGGTTCGGGGTTCCCATGTCTATGGTTTTTGATAATGGTCCCCAATTTGAGACGCCTGTTCTCAAAAGCTGGATGGGTGATCAAGGAATTGCAAACTACTTTGCATCTGTCGGCCGTCCACAAGCAAACGGCTAGGTAGAAGCCTTTAATAAAATCATCTCAGACGGTCTCAAGAAAAAGATTGAACGAGCAGGCGGCCTATGGGCGGATGAACTACCACATGTTCTCTGGGCCATTAGGACGACTGAAAAAGGGGCGACTGGAAAAACTCCATTCCTCCTAACTTACGGTGCGGAAGCTGTTCTTCCAATAGAACACTACGAGCCAACTCTTCGAGTGATGCTATATGACGAAGAGGCAAACTGGGAAGCCATGCGCCTGGCATTAGACTCACTTCCTGAAAAGAGGGGCAATGCTGTCTTGCGCCATGAGATCTATCGCCTGAGAATGACTAGATCATACAACAAAAAAGTACACAGGCGTCCACTCAAAGTAGGGGACTTTGTACTTAGAAAAATGGAAGCAGTTGGTAGGGCTAATGAGTCTGGCAAGCTAACTCCCAACTGGGAAGGACCCTACCGAATTTATGAGGAAGTCAGGAACGGTACCTACCGTCTGGAGACACCAGACGGACAACCGTTGCCTCGAACTTGGAATATAGATAATCTTAAGAAATATTTCTTTTGAATGATGTAAATAGTCAAGAGCTACTTAATAAAAGTGCACTTGCTATTCAATTTGTACTAAGAGGGGCACGCTTACTAACAAACAGTCGGCTACTCTCCATTGAGTTTTTCACTCTATCTTCAGAGGGGCATGTCGTCTGTACCTTTACAGTCGGCTACTCTCCATTGAGTATTTTACTCACAATACTTGGCTAAAAAGATTAGGGCCTGGCCGACCCTGCGCCTAACAGGCGGCTACCCTCCTTTTACTTAGCACCTACGTTCACCAAGAACTTACCAAGGCCACAGGCCGAATGATCAGACCAGGCGCCAAGCCAACTGATCAAATCTACAAAACTAATACGACCTGTCCCAACATCATAGCAGGCGTCCGACGGCATCCATTCGGATGAAATTCGTCGCAGAGAGCAGCTCCCTTTTGGGTGGAACATTGTTCTATAAACTAATTACACGGCACCTATACGACTGTCCCCAAGGGCAACCACGTAGCCGTTTTGAGACAAGGGTAACTCTATCACTAACCAAACCAGTGGTAGCAGTTGACATCTGAGTCAGATGACCGCCTGTATTACTTGGGATAAATACAGGGGGTACCTATTGAGTTAATAGCCAACAAACATTGGCGAATCAAGGGGTCTAGCCGGCCTTCGCCGCCTGGTACCTCTACTTCTCAAACAAAAGTGACGGCGACTGAGTAACTCCAACGTTATCTCATAAGTCACTCCCTCAAATTTGGTATGGAACCTGAAAGGTTTGAGTCGTCCGCCTGTTTTTAACAAACAGGGGCACTCAAACCCCTATTCCTACTAGGTAACTTATTGATTTAATAGCCAACAAACATTGGCAAATCAAGGGGATCAGCCGTCCTCCGCCGCCTGGTACCTCTACGACTCAATTTAGATTGTGACGAAGACTATGTAACTCCTATGTTAACTTAATAGTCACTCAAACTTAGTATGGAGCCTAAAAGGTATGAGTCTTCCACCTGTTTTAACAAGCAGAGGCCCTCAATCACTACTCTTGCTAGGTTAAAAAATTATGAGTTAAAAGCCAACAACATTGGCAATAAAGGGAAACAACCGGTGCCCGCCGCTTGTTTTCTCTACTACTCAATTCCTTGACGACTAGGTAATACTTTATTTACTTGGTCAGACCACTTTCCTACTTGGTTAAAATTACAAAAAGACAGGCCCGCCTGCCTAAAAAGGATCCAGACAAAATAGTTCGAATACCGATTGGATAAATGGCCGACTGATCGTCTATCCTGGAAACAGACAACCAGTCGTCCAGGGGCATAGGCGGCGTACTAACTATATGTACCTGTCTGCAACGTTCGGCCATGTAAAACAGTCGGTCTAGTAAACAATTGGATATTAGATATGGTATACTTAGACAAATTTGAAGCAAAACAAAAATTCATTAAAAATAAGTCGGTCATTGAAGACCAGCAAAATATTCAAAGCCCCGGCCCCCTGTCCGGGTAAATACAAAGCAAACGGCACGCAGGCCGTGGAAAGAATACATAAAGCTTAAGAAGGGGGCAGTTCAGTATTAGCAGCTGCCGCCTGGTCAGCACTCTTCTTGCTGGACTCGGCTTCATCTGCATCCTTTTTTGATGCCTTACCCCCAAGCGGCACAAGCGCCACTACCGGCTCCTCCTCCTCCGACTCCTCCCCCAACGCCTCTTCTTCAGCAGCCGCCAGGATCTGTTGATTATATGCATCCGAGCACTGGCGGTACGTTCTTTCCCAAGAGGCAAAGTCGGCACTGGGGAAGAGGAGGCCCCAGGTCATGCGCTGGATTTGAGCGGAGTCTTCCATCATCTCCCGGACCAACTCTTTCTTCTCTTTCTCGGCCTTTTCCGAGAGCTGTTGGGTAAGACTCTTCTCCTAGGTCACCAGGCGTTCCTTTACGCTCGCCAAGGATTTCTCCATGGCTTCGTAAGAGTACATTTTCAGGCGAAGAGGTTTCAGCTCGGCCTGGAGATTTGTGATGGTCGCCTCCAGCTCGTCATTCTTCTTCTGGGCCGCCTCTAACTGAGCCCGAACAGCGGCGGTAGCCTGCGCCTGATAATAAAGAATATCAATGGTCAGTACTTCATTTTGGGCAATTTGAAACATTGCCTTATCACAGTCAGAGGCGGCCATAGCTTTTGCAGCCTTTACCTCTTTGTTTTTCCGATCAAGCGGCTTACGAAGGCCGTTAACTCGGAGCAGGGCCTAAGTAAAAAACAAAAAAAAAAAGAAAAAAAAAAAAAACAGGCGTCAGTTTCCAAACAAAAAAGAAAACAGGCGTCCAGAAAATTCAAATACTCAAAAATATGCTAAGTATACCTCAGCAAGGACCCCTGCAATCCCGTCAAGGTCAAGGGTGCCGACACCCCTGACCGCCTCCCTTTCAGCCGGAGGAACTGCCCTGATCATAGACTTGGCCATCTCTACCAAGTCAGGCCCCTGGGGGCCGGCTGCATCAAGCATAAACAAACGGATTAGACTTAGTAAAAAAGGAGCAAGTCTAAAATTTACAAGGACAACTTCATACCTCTAGGCGGCCCAGTTGGAGCTTTAGAAGAAGTGGCCGGCTGTTTCTCAGCCGCCACCTGTTTCCTGGCAGAACCAGGAGAGCTCCCAACAGTCGTCTTCCGGGCCTTGGGGTCCGGCTGTTGAGAAGATGAAGCTCTTGGAGCACCCGTCTAAAAAAAGAAAAAAAAAAATGTCAGTATATGCATAAACACTCCAAAAAGAGGGTTAAAGGTTCGGAGCTCACCAAGGGTGCCCCCTTCTTGGGGGAGTCGGTTGAAGCTTGTTGCATAATAGAGGCCCGCAACATGGCCGCCGCAGTCTTGGAGGCGGTGATTTTGCTCATGGCGTCAGCTGCAAAAACAAACGACAAAGTTAATAAAAGATAAACAACAAATGTATGAAACAACAGAGTATTCGACAGGCCGACTACCTCTTGAGCACCGACTGTTGAGGCCACAGGCGGCCAAAAAGTACTCGTCATAGAGCCACTTGAAGCTCGGGACGCAGTGCAGGGGTACTTGCTCTCGTACCCCTGAAGTAGAGTCGACCCTCGACTCTACTTTAAAGAGTCCTTTGTCAAGGATCTCTTTCTTAGCCTTGGGGGGAACAGGCGGCATGCTACGACCGCCTGCAAGAAGGGGCGGATTCCTGTTCCACCTATTGAAGCGCTTGTTCTGCTCAATGTCAGAACTCTCAATGATGAGGAAGGTGCTCCGCCAGTCCTTCCACTTGTTTGCTTTACCTCTCGTCATGAGGTAGCCCCTGTGGCTTGTCAATTGATACCAGCCGGTACCGCCTGACTTAGGGGTCCGGCTGAGATAGTTCATGTGGGCGAAAGCCTCGAAGCTCGGCTCCACCCCGTGCAGTTCGCACCCAGCCACATAGCCGAGTACGTTGACCCAGGAGTTTGGGGCTAACTGCCATAACCCCAACTCATACCCATCCAAAATCCGCTGAACAGCCGGATGTAATGGGAAGCGAAGCCCTGCCTTGATGGCCGCCTCGTAGCAGCCAAAGCAGGAGCTTTCGTAACTAGAACCAGCCGGCCAGACGACTGTGTCTTCTGGATCCGGCACAAACACTAGAAAATCGGGGCCCATAGTGTGGTTGGCAATAAAGCTCTCCACTTTCTCTTGCATGGATGTGATTCGGCCCCGAGGTACCGTGCAGTAGTAGGGGGTATTTAGCTCTCGGTAAGAGGCAGATGGTTCCGCCCAATTGTCCCCCTTCTCAACTGTGTGAGAAAGTCTCGCCTCTTGCAGGCGGCTGTTTTTCTCTTCTATACCCAAAGAAGCATGGCCAGAAGAGCTTGACGAGGAATCGTCCTCGGACGAGTCTGAAGAGGACGACTCCTCCCCTCTCCCGGAGGGGCCCGCCTCCTCTCTTTGAAAAGGAGCAGATTTGTTAACTGTTAAATTGGAAGGGGTCACTATGACTCCCCCCACAGAATTGCCGGCATCCAGGCCGCCTTGTCTCACTTCAACATCTGGCGCCTGGTCAGATGTTTCACTAATCGGCACCCTGTGGGAGGAGCCGTCTGAATTTGAGATCCTAGCTGTCTTTTTCGTTCTGGCCATCCTGCTCTGCATAGACACAGATACAGTCGGACATTGTATAAAGGGCAAAGATGGGTCCGGAAAAGGGCAGGCGGCACTCCTAGTCCTAGATTCAGCCGTCCCCAGTGACCGGCTGATCACTAACCTAGGTCGTGTCGTGTGCTTCCGTGGTGCCATTTCAGAAAATAAAAAGAAAATTAAGAGTAAGAGAACTGAGTTACCTGAACGAGTGACGGTTGATGAAGTTCTGAAAATCCTGTGTAGTCGGCTTGTCAGAACAGGCGGTAGGCAGAAAATGTCCAAAATGTCAGAGCAAGTTCAGGGGTCCGAATGTTCTCAAATAGTTCTCAAAGTGTGAAAATGACTCAAGGCAACTCTCCCTTATATAGGCGAAGTGAGAAGGCGAAGGGTCACTTCCAAAATTCAAAATTTGGGCGGGAAAATCTCTCGTCCTTTCGCCGACTAACACCTGTAGCAGGTCGTCGCCCGTTACTGTGCGACACCTGTCACAGGTAACACGTGACCAGTCACGTGCCACCTATGAGGGGCAAATGATTAGGGGATTTTGCTCCCACCAATCGGAATGCGCCAAGTGGACCAATCAGGTCCTGCCAAGTGTCTCTTAGTTGGAACTGTCAGGACTTGCCACGTGGCACGCGCTTATTCGTCCACCTTGGACATGTTATGTCACGACATGTGGCATACTCCATGCCTAATGGAGAACCCGGCCACCCAGGCCCAACTTCCGAGGGAAGCCCAATCAGCCCTAGGTTTACCTAAACCTAGGATGGACACGTTTCCCAAGGTTATAAATACCTCCCTTAATCCTCATTAAGGGGACGCGCGAAAAACATTACGGAACACACTAATAACCGGCTGATCTCGCTAACAAAGCAGATTACCTACATTAAACACTCTCACCTAGAGAGACCTTATTACTTTAATTTCCGCATTAATTACTCCTTAATCAGGTACTAACTTGACCGTTGGAAGCGGAGCTCACAGGAGTCTCCGTTATTTTGCAGGTACAAGCGTCCGGTTCCAGTCTCGGAATTGTAACTCTCCCGCAGGACATTAGAAAACCCCGAAACAAAATGCATTCTTCAAAGCTAATTGATCCAAATGAAAGTCAAACACATTCAAACAAAGCTTTTTGAATCAAATGAAAGTCAAATGCATTACTCAAAGCTAATTGAATAGAATGAAAGTCAAACACATTCAAACAAAGCTTAATGAATCAAATGAAAGTCAAATGCATTCTTCAAAGCTAATTGAATCAAATGAAAGTCAAACACATTCAAACGAAACTTTTCGAAACAAATGAAAGTCAAATGCATTCTTAAAAGCTAATTGAATCGAATGAAAGTCAAACACATTCAAACAAAGCTTTTTGAATTAAATGAAATTTAAATGCATTTTTCAAAGCTAATTGAATCAAATGAAAGTCAAACACATTCAAACAAACCTTTTTGAATCAAATGAAAGTCAAATGCATTCTTAAAACCTAATTGAATCAAATGGAAGTCTAACACATTCAAACAAAGATTTTTGAACCAAATGAAAGTCAAATGCATTCTTCAAAGCTAATTGAAACAAATGAAAGTCAAACACATTCAAACAAAGGTTCTTGAATAAAATGAAAGTCAAATGCATTCTTCAAAGCTAATTGAATAGAATGAAAGTCAAACAAATTCATACAAAGCTTTTTGAATAAAATGAAATTCAAATGCATTCTTCAAAGTTAATTGAATCAAATGAAAGTCAAACACATTTAAACAAAGCTTTTTGAACCAAATGAAAGTCAAATGCAATCTTCAAAGCTAATTGAATAAAAAGAAAGTCAAACACATTTAAATGTGGCTTTTGAATCAAATAAAGGAAAATGCATTCAACAATGCTAATTGAACCAAATGAAAGTCAAACACATTCAAGCAAAGCTTTTTGATCCAAATGAAAGTCAAATGCATTCTTGAAAGCTAATTGAATAGAATAAAAGTCAAAGACAATTCAAACAACGCTTTTTTAATCAAATGAAAGTCAAATGCATTCTTCAAAGCTAATTGAATAGAATGAAAGTCAAACACATTCTAATATAGCTTTTGAATCAAATGAAAGGAAAATGCATTCAACCATGCAAATTGAATCATATGAAAGTGAAACACATTCAAACAAAAAAATTTCAACCAAATGAAAGTTAAATGCATTCTTTAAAGCTAATTGAATCAAATGAAAGTCAAACACATTCAAACAAAACTTTTCGAATCAAATGAAAGTCAAATACATTCAAACAAAGCTTTTTAAATCAAATGAAAGTCAAATGCATTCTTCAAAGCTAATTGAATAGAATGAAAGTCAAACACATTTAAATATAGTTTTTGAATCAAATAAAGGAAAATGCATTCAACAATGCTAATTGAACCAAATGAAATTCAAACACATTCAAGCAAAGCTTTTTGATCCAAATGAAAGTCAAATGCATTCTTGAAAGCTAATTGAATAGAATAAAAGTCAAAGACAATTCAAACAACGCTTTTTGAATCAAATGAAAGTCAAATGCATTCTTCAAAGCTAATTGAATAGAATGAAAGTCAAACACATTCTAATATAGCTTTTGAATCAAATGAAAGGCGAATGCATTCAACAATGCAAATTGAATCATATGAAAGTGAAACACATTCAAACAAAACTTTTTCAACCAAATGAAAATTAAATGCATTCTTTAAAGCTAATTGAATCAAATGAAAGTAAAAAACATTCAAACAAAAATTTTCGAATCAAATGAAAGTCAAATGCATTCAAACAAAGCTTAATGAATAAAATGAAATTCAAATTCATTTTTCAAAGCTAATTGAATAAAATGAAAGTCAAACACATTCAAACAAATCTTTTTGAACCAAATGAAAGTCAAATGCATTATTCAAAGCTAATTGGAACTAATGAAAGTCAAATACATTCAAACAAACCTTTTTAAATCAAATGAAAGTCATATGCAGTCTTAAAAGCTAATTGAATCGAATGAAAGTCAAAAAAATTCAAACAAAGCTTAATGAATCAAATGAAAGTCAATTGCATTCTTCAAACCTAATTGAATAGAATAAAAGTCCAACACAATTAAACAAAGCTTTTTGAATCAAATGAAAGTCAAATGCATTCTTCAAAGCTAATTGATCCAAATGAAAGTCAAACACATTCAAACAAAGCTTTTTGAATCAAATGAAAGTCAAATGCATTCTTCAAAGCTAATCGAATAGAATGAAAGTCAAACACATTCAAACAAAGCTTAATGAATCAAATGAAAGTCAAATGCATTCTTCAAAGCTAATTGAATAAAATGAAAGTCAAACACATTCAAACGAAACTTTTCGAATCAAATGAAAGTCAAATTCATTCTTAAAAGCTAATTGAATCGAATGAAAGTCAAACACATTCAAACAAAGCTTTTTGATTAAATGAAATTTAAATGCATTTTTCAAAGCTAATTGTATCAAATAAAAGTTTAACACATTCAAACAAAGATTTTTGAACCAAATTAAAGTCAAATGCATTCTTCAAAGCTAATTGAAACTAATGAAAATCAAACGCATTAATACAAAGCTTTTTGAATAAAATAAAATTCAAATACGTTCTTCAAAGCTAATTGAATCAAATGAAAGTCAAACACATTCAAACAAACCTTTTTGAATCAAATGAAAGTCAAATGCATTCTTAAAAGCTAATTGAATCGAATGAAAGTCAAACACATTAAAAACAAAGCTTAATGAATCAAATGAAAGTCAAAATCATTCTTCAAAGCTAAATGAATAGAATTAAAGTCAAACACATTCAAACAAAGCTTTTTGAATCAAATGAAAGTCAATGCATTCTTCAAAGCTAATTGATCCAAATGAAAGTCAAATACATTCAAACAAAGCTTTTTAAATCAAATGAAAGTCAAATGCATTCTTCAAAGCTAATTGAATATAATGAAAGTCAAACACATTCAAACAAAGATTTTTGAATCAAATGAAATTAAAATGCATTCTTTAAAGCTGATTGAATAAAATGAAAGTTAAACACTATTCAAACAAAGTTTTTTGAACCAAATGAAAGTCAAATGCATTCTTAAAAGCCAATTGAAACTAATGAAAGTCAAACTCATTCAAACAAACCTTTTTGAAACAAATAAAAGTCAAATGCATTCTTAAAAGCTAATTAGATCGAATGAAAATCAAACACATTCAAACAAAGCTTTTTGAGTCAAATGATAGTAAAATGCATTCTTGAAACCTAATTTAATTAAATGAAAGTCAATGACATTCAAACAAAACTTTTCTAATAAAATGAAAGTCAAATGCATTCGTCAAAGCTAATTGAAACAAATGAAAGTCAAACACATTAAAACAAAGCTTTTTGAATCAAATGAAATTCAAATGCATTTTTCAAAGCTAATTGAATCAAATGGAAGTCTAACACATTCAAACAAAGATTTTTGAACCAAATGAAAGTCAAATGCATTTTTCAAAGCTAATTGAATCGAATGAAAGTCAAACACATTCAAAACAAAGGCCCTTGAATAAAATGAAAGTCAAATGCATTCTTCAAAGCTAATTGAATAGAATGAAAGTCAAACAAATTCATACAAAGCTTTTTGAATAAAATGAAATTCAAATGCATTCTTCAAAGTTAATTGAATCAAATGAAAGTCAAACACATTTAAACAAAGCTTTTTGAACCAAATGAAAGTCAAATGCAATCTTCAAAGCTAATTGAATAAAAAGAAAGTCAAACACATTTAAATATAGCTTTTGAATCAAATAAAGGAAAATGCATTCAACAATGCTAATTGAACCAAATGAAAGTCAAACACATTCAAGCAAAGCTTTTTGATCCAAATGAAAGTCAAATGCATTCTTGAAAGCTAATTGAATAGAATAAAAGTCAAAGACAATTCAAACAACGCTTTTTGAATCAAATGAAAGTCAAATGCATTCTTCAAAGCTAATTGAATAGAATGAAAGTCAAACACATTCTAATATAGCTTTTGAATCAAATGAAAGGAAAATGCATTCAACCATGCAAATTGAATCATATGAAAGTGAAACACATTCAAACAAAAAAATTTCAACCAAATGAAAGTTAAATGCATTCTTTAAAGCTAATTGAATCAAATGAAAGTCAAACACATTCAAACAAAACTTTTCGAATCAAATGAAAGTCAAATACATTCAAACAAAGCTTTTTAAATCAAATGAAAGTCAAATGCATTCTTCAAAGCTAATTGAATAGAATGAAAGTCAAACACATTTATATATAGTTTTTGAATCAAATAAAGGAAAATGCATTCAATGCTAATTGAACCAAATGAAAGTCAAACACATTCAAGCAACGCTTTTTGATCCAAATGAAAGTCAAATGCATTCTTGAAAGCTAATTGAATAGAATAAAAGTCAAAGACCATTCAAACAACGCTTTTTGAATCAAATGAAAGTCAAATGCATTCTTCAAAGCTAATTGAATAGAATGAAAGTCAAACACATTCTAATATAGCTTTTGAATCAAATGAAAGGCAAATGCATTCAACAATGCAAATTGAATCATATGAAAGTGAAACACATTCAAACAAAACTTTTTCAACCAAATGAAAATTAAATGCATTCTTTAAAGCTAATTGAATCAAATGAAAGTCAAAATCATTCAAACAAAAATTTTCGAATCAAATGAAAGTCAAATGCATTCAAACAAAGCTTAATGAATCAAATGAAATTCAAATGCATTTTTCAAAGCTAATTGAATAAAATGAAAGTCAAACACATTCAAACAAATCTTTTTGAACCAAATGAAAGTCAAATGCATTATTCAAAGCTAATTGAAACTAATGAAAGTCAAATACATTCAAACAAACCTTTTTAAATCAAATGAAAGTCAAATGCAGTCTTAAAAGCTAATTGAATCGAATGAAAGTCAAACAAATTCAAACAAAGCTTAATGAATCAAATGAAAGTCAATTGCATTCTTCAAACCTAATTGAATAGAATAAAAGTCCAACACATTCAAACAAAGCTTTTTGAATCAAATGAAAGTCAAATGCATTCTTCAAAGCTAATTGATCCAAATGAAAGTCAAACACATTCAAACAAAGCTTTTTGAATCAAATGAAAGTCAAATGCATTCTTCAAAGCTAATTGAATAGAATGAAAGTCAAACACATTCAAAAAAAGCTTAATGAATCAAATGAAAGTCAAATGCATTCTTCAAAGCTAATTGAATCAAATGAAAGTCAAACACATTCAAACGAAACTTTTCGAATCAAATGAAAGTCAAATTCATTCTTAAAAGCTAATTAAATCGAATGAAAGTCAAACACATTCAAACAAAGCTTTTTGATTAAATGAAATTTAAATGCATTTTTCAAAGCTAATTGAATCAAATAAAAGTCTAACACATTCAAACAAAGATTTTTGAACCAAATTAAAGTCAAATGCATTCTTCAAAGCTAATTGAAACTAATGAAAGTCAAACGCATTAATACAAAGCTTTTTGAATAAAATGAAATTCAAATGCGTTCTTCAAAGCTAATTGAATCAAATGAAAGTCAAACACATTCAAACAAACCTTTTTGAATCAAATGAAAGTCAAATGCATTCTTAAAAGCTAATTGAATCGAATGAAAGTCAAACACATTCAAAACAAAGCTTAATGAATCAAATGAAAGTCAAAATCATTCTTCAAAGATAAATGAATAGAATTAAAGTCAAACACATTCAAACAAAGCTTTTTGAATCAAATGAAAGTCAATGCATTCTTCAAAGGTAATTGATCCAAATGAAAGTCAAATACATTCAAACAAAGCTTTTTAAATCAAATGAAAGTCAAATGCATTCTTTAAAGCTAATTGAATATAATGAAAGTCAAACACATTCAAACAAAGCTTTTTGAATCAAATGAAATTAAAATGCATTCTTTAAAGCTAATTGAATAAAATGAAAGTTAAACACATTCAAACAAAGTTTTTTGAACCAAATGAAAGTCAATTGCATTCTTAAAAGCTAATTGAAACTAATGAAAGTCAAACACATTCAAACAAACCTTTTTGAAACAAATGAATGTCAAATGCATTCTTAAAAGCTAATTAGATCGAATGAAAATCAAACACATTCAAACAAAGCTTTTTGAGTCAAATGAAAGTAAAATGCATTCTTGAAACCTAATTTAATTAAATGAAAGTAAATCACATTCAAACAAAACTTTTCTAATCAAATGAAAGTCAAATGCATTCTTCAAAGCTAATTGAAACAAATGAAAGTCAAACACATTCAAACAAAGCTTTTTTAATCAAATGAAATTCAAATGCATTTTTCAAAGCTAATTGAATCAAATGAAAGTCTAACACATTCAAACAAAGATTTTTGAACCAAATGAAAGTCAAATGCATTCTTCAAAGCTAATTGAAACAAATGAAAGTCAAACACATTCAAACAAAGGTTCTTGAATAAAGTGAAAGTCAAATGCATTCTTCAAAGCTAATTGAATAGAATGAAAGTCAAACAAATTCATACAAAGCTTTTTGAATAAAATGAAATTCAAATGCATTCTTCAAAGTTAATTGAATCAAATGAAAGTCAAATACATTTAAACAAAGCTTTTTGAACCAAATGAAAGTCAAATGCAATCTTCAAAGCTAATTGAATAAAAAGAAAGTCAAACACATTTAAATATAGCTTTTGAATCAAATAAAGGAAAATGCATTCAACAATGCTAATTGAACCAAATGAAAGTCAAACACATTCAAGCAAAGCTTTTTGATCCAAATGAAAGTCAAATGCATTCTTGAAAGCTAATTGAATAGAATAAAAGTCAAAGACAATTCAAACAACGCTTTTTGAATCAAATGAAAGTCAAATGCATTCTTCAAAGCTAATTGAATAGAATGAAAGTCAATCACATTCTAATATAGCTTTTGAATCAAATGAAAGGAAAATGCATTCAACCATGCAAATTGAATCATATGAAAGTGAAACACATTCAAACAAAAAAATTTCAACCAAATGAAAGTTAAATGCATTCTTTAAAGCTAATTGAATCAAATGAAAGTCAAACACATTCAAACAAAACTTTTCGAATCAAATGAAAGTTAAATACATTCAAACAAAGCTTTTTAAATCAAATGAAAGTCAAATGCATTCTTCAAAACTAATTGAATAGAATGAAAGTCAAACACATTTAAATATAGTTTTTGAATCAAATAAAGGAAAATGCATTCAATGCTAATTGAACCAAATGAAAGTCAAACACATTCAAGCAACGCTTTTTGATCCAAATGAAAGTCAAATGCATTCTTGAAAGCTAATTGAATAGAATAAAAGTCAAAGACAATTCAAACAACGCTTTTTGAATCAAATGAAAGTCAAATGCATTCTTCAAAGCTAATTGAATAGAATGAAAGTCAAACACATTCTAATATAGCTTTTGAATCAAATGAAAGGCGAATGCATTCAACAATGCAAACTGAATCATATGAAAGTGATACACATTCAAACAAAACTTTTTCAACCAAATGAAAATTAAATGCATTCTTTAAAGCTAATTGAATCAAATGAAAGTCAAAATCATTCAAACAAAAATTTTCGAATCAAATGAAAGTCAAATGGATTCAAACAAAGCTTAATGAATCAAATGAAATTCAAATGCATTTTTCAAAGCTAATTGAATAAAATGAAAGTCAAACACATTCAAACAAATCTTTTTGAACCAAATGAAAGTCAAATGCATTATTCAAAGCTAATTGAAACTAATGAAAGTCAAATACATTCAAACAAACCTTTTTAAATCAAATGAAAGTCAAATGCAGTCTTAAAAGCTAATTGAATCGAATGAAAGTCAAACAAATTCAAACAAAGCTTAATGAATCAAATGAAAGTCAATTGCATTCTTCAAACCAAATTGAATAGAATAAAAGTCCAACACATTCAAACAAAGCTTTTTGAATCAAATGAAAGTCAAATGCATTCTTCAAAGCTAATTGATCCAAATGAAAGTCAAACACATTCAAACAAAGCTTTTTGAATCAAATGAAAGTCAAATGCATTCTTCAAAGCTAATTGAATAGAATGAAAGTCAAACACATTCAAACAAAGCTTAATGAATCAAATGAAAGTCAAATGCATTCTTCAAAGCTAATTGAATCAAATGAAAGTCAAACACATTCAAACGAAACTTTTCGAATCAAATGAAAGTCAAATTCATTCTTAAAAGCTAATTGAATCGAATGAAAGTCAAACACATTCAAACAAAGCTTTTTGATTAAATGAAATTTAAATGCATTTTTCAAAGCTAATTGAATCAAATAAAAGTCTAACACATTCAAACAAAGATTTTTGAACCAAATTAAAGTCAAATGCATTCTTCAAAGCTAATTGAAACTAATGAAAGTCAAACGCATTAATACAAAGCTTTTTGAATAAAATGAAATTCAAATGCGTTCTTCAAAGCTAATTGAATCAAATGAAAGTCAAACACATTCAAACAAACCTTTTTGAATCAAATGAAAGTCAAATGCATTCTTAAAAGCTAATTGAATCGAATGAAAGTCAAACACATTCAAAACAAAGCTTAATGAATCAAATGAAAGTCAAAATCATTCTTCAAAGATAAATGAATAGAATTAAAGTCAAACACATTCAAACAAAGCTTTTTGAATAAAATGAAAGTCAATGCATTCTTCAAAGGTAATTGATCCAAATGAAAGTCAAATACATTCAAACAAAGCTTTTTAAATCAAATGAAAGTCAAATGCATTCTTTAAAGCTAATTGAATATAATGAAAGTCAAACACATTCAAACAAAGCTTTTTGAATCAAATGAAATTAAAATGCATTCTTTAAAGCTAATTGAATAAAATGAAAGTTAAACACATTCAAACAAAGTTTTTTGAACCAAATGAAAGTCAAATGCATTCTTAAAAGCTAATTGAAACTAATGAAAGTCAAACACATTCAAACAAACCTTTTTGAAACAAATGAATGTCAAATGCATTCTTAAAAGCTAATTAGATCGAATGAAAATCAAACACATTCAAACAAAGCTTTTTGAGTCAAATGAAAGTAAAATGCATTCTTGAAACCTAATTTAATTAAATGAAAGTAAATTACATTCAAACAAAACTTTTCTAATTAAATGAAAGTCAAATGCATTCTTCAAAGCTAATTGAAACAAATGAAAGTCAAACACATTCAAACAAAGCTTTTTTAATCAAATGAAATTCAAATGCATTTTTCAAAGCTAATTGAATCAAATGAAAGTCTAACACATTCAAACAAAGATTTTTGAACCAAATGAAAGTCAAATGCATTCTTCAAAGCTAATTGAAACAAATGAAAGTCAAACACATTCAAACAAAGGTTCTTGAATAAAGTGAAAGTCAAATGCATTCTTCAAAGCTAATTGAATAGAATGAAAGTCAAACAAATTCATACAAAGCTTTTTGAATAAAATGAAATTCAAATGCATTCTTCAAAGTTAATTGAATCAAATGAAAGTCAAACACATTTAAACAAAGCTTTTTGAACCAAATGAAAGTCAAATGCAATCTTCAAAGCTAATTGAATAAAAAGAAAGTCAAACACATTTAAATATAGCTTTTGAATCAAATAAAGGAAAATGCATTCAACAATGCTAATTGAACCAAATGAAAGTCAAACACATTCAAGCAAAGCTTTTTGATCCAAATGAAAGTCAAATGCATTCTTGAAAGCTAATTGAATAGAATAAAACTCAAAGACAATTCAAACAACGCTTTTTGAATCAAATGAAAGTCAAATGCATTCTTCAAAGCTAATTGAATAGAATGAAAGTCAATCACATTCTAATATAGCTTTTGAATCAAATGAAAGGAAAATGCATTCAACCATGCAAATTGAATCATATGAAAGTGAAACACATTCAAACAAAAAAATTTCAACCAAATGAAAGTTAAATGCATTCTTTAAAGCTAATTGAATCAAATGAAAGTCAAACACATTCAAACAAAACTTTTCGAATCAAATGAAAGTCAAATACATTCAAACAAAGCTTTTTAAATCAAATGAAAGTCAAATGCATTCTTCAAAGCTAATTGAATAGAATGAAAGTCAAACACATTTAAATATAGTTTTTGAATCAAATAAAGGAAAATGCATTCAATGCTAATTGAACCAAATGAAAGTCAAACACATTCAAGCAACGCTTTTTGATCCAAATGAAAGTCAAATGCATTCTTGAAAGCTAATTGAATAGAATAAAAGTCAAAGACAATTCAAACAACGCTTTTTGAATCAAATGAAAGTCAAATGCATTCTTCAAAGCTAATTGAATAGAATAAAAGTCAAACACATTCTAATATAGCTTTTGAATCAAATGAAAGGCGAATGCATTCAACAATACAAATTGAATCATATGAAAGTGATACACATTCAAACAAAACTTTTTCAACCAAATGAAAATTAAATGCATTCTTTAAAGCTAATTGAATCAAATGAAAGTCAAAATCATTCAAACAAAAATTTTCGAATCAAATGAAAGTCAAATGCATTCAAACAAAGCTTAATGAATCAAATGAAATTCAAATGCATTTTTCAAAGCTAATTGAATAAAATGAAAGTCAAACACATTCAAACAAATCTTTTTGAACCAAATGAAAGTCAAATGCATTATTCAAAGCTAATTGAAACTAATGAAAGTCAAATACATTCAAACAAACCTTTTTAAATCAAATGAAAGTCAAATGCAGTCTTAAAAGCTAATTGAATCGAATGAAAGTCAAACAAATTCAAACAAAGCTTAATGAATTAAATGAAAGTCAATTGCATTCTTCAAACCTAATTGAATAGAATAAAAGTCCAACACATTCAAACAAAGCTTTTTGAATCAAATGAAAGTCAAATGCATTCTTCAAAGCTAATTGATCCAAATGAAAGTCAAACACATTCAAACAAAGCTTTTTGAATCAAATGAAAGTCAAATGCATTCTTCAAAGCTAATTGAATAGAATGAAAGTCAAACACATTCAAACAAAGCTTAATGAATCAAATGAAAGTCAAATGCATTCTTCAAAGCTAATTGAATCAAATGCAAGTCAAACACATTCAAACGAAACTTTTCGAATCAAATGAAAGTCAAATTCATTCTTAAAAGCTATCTGAATCGAATGAAAGTCAAACACATTCAAACAAAGCTTTTTGATTAAATGAAATTTAAATGCATTTTTCAAAGCTAATTGAATCAAATAAAAGTCTAACACATTCAAACAAAGATTTTTGAACCAAATTAAAGTCAAATACATTCTTCAAAGCTTATTGAAACTAATGAAAGTCAAACGCATTAATACAAAGCTTTTTGAATAAAATGAAATTCAAATGCGTTCTTCAAAGCTAATTGAATCAAATGAAAGTCAAACACATTCAAACAAACCTTTTTGAATCAAATGAAAGTCAAATGCATTCTGAAAAGCTAATTGAATCGAATGAAAGTCAAACACATTTAAAACAAAGCTTAATGAATCAAATGAAAGTCAAAATCATTCTTCAAAGATAAATGAATAGAATTAAAGTCAAACACATTCAAACAAAGCTTTTTGAATCAAATGAAAGTCAATGCATTCTTCAAAGCAAATTGATCCAAATGAAAGTCAAATACATTCAAACAAAGCTTTTTAAATCAAATGAAAGTCAAATGCATTCTTCAAAGCTAATTGAATATAATGAAAGTCAAACACATTCAAACAAAGCTTTTTGAATCAAATGAAATTAAAATGCATTCTTTAAAACTAATTGAATAAAATGAAAGTTAAACACATTCAAACAAAGTTTTTTGAACCAAATGAAAGTCAAATGCATTCTTAAAAGCTAATTGAAACTAATGAAAGTCAAACACATTCAAACAAACCTTTTTGAAACAAATAAAAGTCAAATGCATTCTTAAAAGCTAATTAGATCGAATGAAAATCAAACACATTCAAACAAAGCTTTTTGAGTCAAATGAAAGTAAAATGCATTCTTGAAACCTAATTTAATTAAATGAAAGTCAATGACATTCAAACAAAACTTTTCTAATCAAATGAAAGTCAAATGCATTCTTCAAAGCTAATTGAAACAAATGAAAGTGAAACACATTCAAACAAAGCTTTTTGAATCAAATGAAATTCAAATGCATTTTTCAAAGCTAATTGAATCAAATGGAAGTCTAACACATTCAAACAAAGATTTTTGAACCAAATGAAAGTCAAATGCATTCTTCAAAGCTAATTGAAACAAATGAAAGTCAAACACATTCAAACAAAGGTCCTTGAATAAAATGAAAGTCAAATGCATTCTTTAAAGCTAATTGAATAGAATGAAAGTCAAACAAATTCATACAAATTTTTTTGAATAAAATGAAATTCAAATGCATTCTTCAAAGTTAATTGAATCAAATGAAAGTCAAACACATTTAAACAAAGCTTTTTGAACCAAATGAAAGTCAAATGCATTCTTCAAAGCTAATTGAATAAAAAGAAAGTCAAACACATTTAAATATAGCTTTTGAATCAAATAAAGGAAAATGCATTCAACTATGCTAATTGAACCAAATGAAAGTCAAACACATTCAAGCAAAGCTTTTGGATCCAAATGAAAGTCAAATGCATTCTTGAAAGCTAATTGAATAGAATAAAAGTCAAAGACAATTCAAACAACGCTTTTTGAATCAAATGAAAGTCAAATGCATTCTTCAAAGCTAATTGAATAGAATGAAAGTCAAACACATTCTAATATAGCTTTTGAATCAAATGAAAGGCGAATGCATTCAACAATGCAAATTGAATCATATGAAAGTGAAACACATTCAAACAAAACTTTTTCAACCAAATGAAAATTAAATGCATTCTTTAAAGCTAATTGAATCAAATGAAAGTCAAAATAATTCAAACAAAAATTTTCGAATCAAATGAAAGTCAAATGCATTCAAACAAAGCTTAATAAATCAAATGAAATTCAAATGCATTTTTCAAAGCTAATTGAATAAAATGAAAGTCAAACACATTCAAACAAAGCTTTTTGAATCAAATGAAAGTCAAATGCATTATTCAAAGCTAATTGAAACTAATGAAAGTCAAATACATTCAAACAAACCTTTTTAAATCAAATGAAAGTCAAATGCAGTCTTAAAAGCTAATTGAATCGAATGAAAGTCAAACAAATTCAAACAAAGCTTAATGAATCAAATGAAAGTCAATTGCATTCTTCAAACCTAATTGAATAGAATAAAAGTCCAACACATTCAAACAAAGCTTTTTGAATCAAATTAAAGTCAAATGCATTCTTCAAAGCTAATTGATCCAAATGAAAGTCAAACACATTCAAACAAAGCTTTTTGAATCAAATGAAAGTCAAATGCATTCTTCAAAGCTAATTGAATAGAATGAAAGTCAAACACATTCAAACAAAGCTTAATGAATCAAATGAAAGTCAAATGCATTCTTCAAAGCTAATTGAATCAAATGAAAGTCAAACACATTCAAACGAAACTTTTCGAATCAAATGAAAGTCAAATTCATTCTTAAAAGCTAATTGAATCGAATGAAAGTCAAACACATTCAAACAAAGCTTTTTGATTAAATGAAATTTAAATGCATTTTTCAAAGCTAATTGAATCAAATAAAAGTCTAACACATTCAAACAAAGATTTTTGAACCAAATTAAAGTCAAATGCATTCTTCAAAGCTTATTGAAACTAATGAAAGTCAAACGCATTAATACAAAGCTTTTTGAATAAAATGAAATTCAAATGCGTTCTTCAAAGCTAATTGAATCAAATGAAAGTCAAACACATTCAAACAAACCTTTTTGAATCAAATGAAAGTCAAATGCATTCTTAAAAGCTAATTGAATCGAATGAAAGTCAAACACATTTAAAACAAAGCTTAATGAATCAAATGAAAGTCAAAATCATTCTTCAAAGATAAATGAATAGAATTAAAGTCAAACACATTCAAACAAAGCTTTTTGAATCAAATGAAAGTCAATGCATTCTTCAAAGCTAATTGATCCAAATGAAAGTCAAATACATTCAAACAAAGCTTTTTAAATCAAATGAAAGTCAAATGCATTCTTCAAAGCTAATTGAATATAATGAAAGTCAAACACATTCAAACAAAGCTTTTTGAATCAAATGAAATTAAAATGCATTCTTTAAAATTAATTGAATAAAATGAAAGTTAAACACATTCAAACAAAGTTTTTTGAACCAAATGAAAGTCAAATGCATTCTTAAAAGCTAATTGAAACTAATGAAAGTCAAACACATTCAAACAAACCTTTTTGAAACAAATAAAAGTCAAATGCATTCTTAAAAGCTAATTAGATCGAATGAAAATCAAACACATTCAAACAAAGCTTTTTGAGTCAAATGAAAGTAAAATGCATTCTTGAAACCTAATTTAATTAAATGAAAGTCAATGACATTCAAACAAAACTTTTCTAATCAAATGAAAGTCAAATGCATTCTTCAAAGCTAATTGAAACAAATAAAAGTGAAACACATTCAAACAAAGCTTTTTGAATCAAATGAAATTCAAATGCATTTTTCAAAGCTAATTGAATCAAATGGAAGTCTAACACATTCAAACAAAGATTTTTGAACCAAATGAAAGTCAAATGCATTCTTCAAAGCTAATTGAAACAAATGAAAGTCAAACACATTCAAACAAAGGTCCTTGAATAAAATGAAAGTCAAATGCATTCTTTAAAGCTAATTGAATAGAATGAAAGTCAAACAAATTCATACAAAGCTTTTTGAATAAAATGAAATTCAAATGCATTCTTCAAAGTTAATTGAATCAAATGAAAGTCAAACACATTTAAACAAAGCTTTTTGAACCAAATGAAAGTCAAATGCATTCTTCAAAGCTAATTGAATAAAAAGAAAGTCAAACACATTTAAATATAGCTTTTGAATCAAATAAAGGAAAATGCATTCAACTATGCTAATTGAACCAAATGAAAGTCAAACACATTCAAGCAAAGCTTTTTGATCCAAATGAAAGTCAAATGCATTCTTGAAAGCTAATTGAATAGAATAAAAGTCAAAGACAATTCAAACAACGCTTTTTGAATCAAATGAAAGTCAAATGCATTCTTCAAAGCTAATTGAATAGAATGAAAGTCAAACACATTCTAATATAGCTTTTGAATCAAATGAAAGGCGAATGCATTCAACAATGCAAATTGAATCATATGAAAGTGAAACACATTCAAACAAAACTTTTTCAACCAAATGAAAATTAAATGCATTCTTTAAAGCTAATTGAATCAAATGAAAGTCAAAATAATTCAAACAAAAATTTTCGAATCAAATGAAAGTCAAATGCATTCAAACAAAGCTTAATGAATCAAATGAAATTCAAATGCATTTTTCAAAGCTAATTGAATAAAATGAAAGTCAAACACATTCAAACAAAGCTTTTTGAATCAAATGAAAGTCAAATGCATTATTCAAAGCTAATTGAAACTAATGAAAGTCAAATACATTCAAACAAACCTTTTTAAATCAAATGAAAGTCAAATGCAGTCTTAAAAGCTAATTGAATCGAATGAAAGTCAAAAAAATTCAAACAAAGCTTAATGAATCAAATGAAAGTCAATTGCATTCTTCAAACCTAATTGAATAGAATAAAAGTCCAACACATTCAAACAAAGCTTTTTGAATCAAATTAAAGTCAAATGCATTCTTCAAAGCTAATTGATCCAAATGAAAGTCAAACACATTCAAACAAAGCTTTTTGAATCAAATGAAAGTCAAATGCATTCTTCAAAGCTAATTGAATAGAATGAAAGTCAAACACATTCAAACAAAGCTTAATGAATCAAATGAAAGTCAAATGCATTCTTCAAAGCTAATTGAATCAAATGAAAGTCAAACACATTCAAACGAAACTTTTCGAATCAAATGAAAGTCAAATTCATTCTTAAAAGCTAATTGAATCGAATGAAAGTCAAACACATTCAAACAAAGCTTTTTGATTAAATGAAATTTAAATGCATTTTTCAAAGCTAATTGAATCAAATAAAAGTCTAACACATTCAAACAAAGATTTTTGAACCAAATTAAAGTCAAATGCATTCTTCAAAGCTTATTGAAACTAATGAAAGTCAAACGCATTAATACAAAGCTTTTTGAATAAAATGAAATTCAAATGCGTTCTTCAAAGCTAATTGAATCAAATGAAAGTCAAACACATTCAAACAAACTTTTTTGAATCAAATGAAAGTCAAATGCATTCTTAAAAGCTAATTGAATCGAATGAAAGTCAAACACATTTAAAACAAAGCTTAATGAATCAAATGAAAGTCAAAATCATTCTTCAAAGATAAATGAATAGAATTAAAGTCAAACACATTCAAACAAAGCTTTTTGAATCAAATGAAAGTCAATGCATTCTTCAAAGCTAATTGATCCAAATGAAAGTCAAATACATTCAAACAAAGCTTTTTAAATCAAATGAAAGTCAAATGCATTCTTCAAAGCTAATTGAATATAATGAAAGTAAAACACATTCAAACAAAGCTTTTTGAATCAAATGAAATTAAAATGCATTCTTTAAAACTAATTGAATAAAATGAAAGTTAAACACATTCAAACAAAGTTTTTTGAACCAAATGAAAGTCAAATGCATTCTTAAAAGCTAATTGAAACTAATGAAAGTCAAACACATTCAAACAAACCTTTTTGAAACAAATAAAAGTCAAATGCATTCTTAAAAGCTAATTAGATCGAATGAAAATCAAACACATTCAAACAAAGCTTTTTGAGTCAAATGAAAGTAAAATGCATTCTTGAAACCTAATTTAATTAAATGAAAGTCAATGACATTCAAACAAAACTTTTCTAATCAAATGAAAGTCAAATGCATTCTTCAAAGCTAATTGAAACAAATGAAAGTCAAACACATTCAAACAAAGCTTTTTGAATCAAATGAAATTCAAATGCATTTTTCAAAGCTAATTGAATCAAATGGAAGTCTAACACATTCAAACGAAGATTTTTGAACCAAATGAAAGTCAAATGCATTCTTCAAAGCTAATTGAAACAAATGAAAGTCAAACACATTCAAACAAAGGTCCTTGACTAAAATGAAAGTCAAATGCATTCTTTAAAGCTAATTGAAGAGAATGAAAGTCAAACAAATTCATACAAAGCTTTTTGAATAAAATGAAATTCAAATGCATTCTTCAAAGTTAATTGAATCAAATGAAAGTCAAACACATTTAAACAACGATTTTTGAACCAAATGAAAGTCAAATGCATTCTTCAAAGCTAATTGAATAAAAAGAAAGTCAAACACATTTAAATATAGCTTTTGAATCAAATAAAGGAAAATGCATTCAACAATGCTAATTGAACCAAATGAAAGTCAAACACATTCAAGCAAAGCTTTTTGATCCAAATGAAAGTCAAATGCATTCTTGAAAGCTAATTGAATAGAATAAAAGTCAAAGACAATTCAAACAACGCTTTTTGAATCAAATGAAAGTCAAATGCATTCTTCAAAGCTAATTGAATAGAATGAAAGTCAAACACATTCTAATATAGCTTTTGAATCAAATGAAAGGCGAATGCATTCAACAATGCAAATTGAATCATATGAAAGTGAAACACATTCAAACAAAGCTTTTTCAACCAAATGAAAATTAAATGCATTCTTCAAAGCTAATAGAACCAAATGAAAGTCAAACACATTCAAACAAAAATTTTCGAATCAAATGAAAGTCAAATGCATTCAAACAAAGCTTAATGAATCAAATGAAATTCAAATGCATTTTTCAAAGCTAATTGAATAAAATGAAAGTCAAACACATTCAAACAAAGCTTTTTGAATCAAATGAAAGTCAAATGCATTATTCAAAGCTAATTGAAACTAATGAAAGTCAAATACATTCAAACAAACCTTTTTAAATCAAATGAAAGTCAAATGCAGTCTTAAAAGCTAATTGAATGGAATGAAAGTCAAACAAATTCAAACAAAGCTTAATGAATCAAATGAAAGTCAATTGCATTCTTCAAGCCTAATTGAATAGAATAAAAGTCCAACACATTCAAACAAAGCTTTTTGAATCAAATGAAAGTCAAATGCATTCTTCAAAGCTAATTGATCAAAATGAAAGTCAATCACATTCAAATAAAGCTTTTTGAATCAAATGAAAGTCAAATGCATTCTTCAAAGCTAATTGATCAAAATGAAAGTCAATCACATTCAAACAAAGCTTTTTGAATCAAATGAAAGTCAAATGCATTCTTCAAAGCTAATTGAATAGAATGAAAGTCAAACACATTCAAACAAAGCTTAATGAATCAAATGAAAGTCAAATGCATTCTTCAAAGCTAATTGAATCAAATGAAAGTCAAACACATTCAAACGAAACTTTTCGAATCAAATGAAAGTCAAATGCATTCTTAAAAGCTAATTGAATCGAATGAAAGTCAAACACATTCAAACAAAGCTTTTTGAATTAAATGAAATTGAAATGCATTTTTCAAAGCTAATTGAATCAAATAAAAGTCTAACACATTCACACAAAGATTTTTGAACCAAATTAAACTCAAATGCATTCTTCAAAGCTAATTGAAACTAATGAAAGTCAAACGCATTCATACAAAGCTTTTTGAATAAAATGAAATTCAAATGCGTTCTTCAAAGCTAATTGAATAAAATGAAAGTCAAACACATTCAAACAAACCTTTTTGAATCAAATGAAAGTCAAATGCATTCTTAAAAGCTAATTGAATCGAATGAAAGTCAAACACATTTAAAACAAAGCTTATTGAATCAAATGAAAGTCAAACACATTCAAACAAACCTTTTTGAATAAAATGAAATTCAAATGCATTCTTCAAAGTTAATTGAATCAAATGAAAGTCAAACACATTTAAACAAAGCTTTTTGAACCAAATGAAAGTCAAATGCAATCTTCAAAGCTAATTGAATAAAAAGAAAGTCAAACACATTTAAATATAGCTTTTGAATCAAATAAAGGAAAATGCATTCAACAATGCTAATTGAACCAAATGAAAGTCAAACATATTCAAGCAAAGCTTTTTGATCCAAATGAAAGTCAAATGCATTCTTGAAAGCTAATTGAATAGAATAAAAGTCAAAGACAATTCAAACAAGGCTTTTTGAATCAAATGAAAGTCAAATGCATTCTTCAAAGCTAATTGAATAGAATGAAAGTCAAACACATTCTAATATAGCTTTTGAATCAAATGAAAGGAAAATGCATTCAACCATGCAAATTGAATCATATGAAAGTGAAACACATTCAAACAAAAAAATTTCAACCAAATGAAAGTTAAATGCATTCTTTAAAGCTAATTGAATCAAATGAAAGTCAAACACATTCAAACAAAACTTTTCGAATCAAATGAAAGTCAAATACATTCAAACAAAGCTTTTTAAATCAAATGAAAGTCAAATGCATTCTTCAAAGCTAATTGAATAGAATGAAAGTCAAACACATTTAAATATAGTTTTTGAATCAAATAAAGGAAAATGCATTCAATGCTAATTGAACCAAATGAAAGTCAAACACATTCAAGCAACGCTTTTTGATCCAAATGAAAGTCAAATGCATTCTTGAAAGCTAATTGAATAGAATAAAAGTAAAAGACAATTCAAACAACGCTTTTTGAATCAAATGAAAGTCAAATGCATTCTTCAAAGCTAATTGAATAGAATGAAAGTCAAACACATTCTAATATAGCTTTTGAATCAAATGAAAGGCGAATGCATTCAACAATGCAAATTGAATCATATGAAAGTGAAACACATTCAAACAAAACTTTTTCAACCAAATGAAAATTAAATGCATTCTTTAAAGCTAATTGAATCAAATGAAAGTCAAAATCATTCAAACAAAAATTTTCGAATCAAATGAAAGTCAAATGCATTCAAACAAAGCTTAATGAATCAAATGAAATTCAAATGCATTTTTCAAAGCTAATTGAATAAAATGAAAGTCAAACACATTCAAACAAATCTTTTTGAACCAAATGAAAGTCAAATGCATTATTCAAAGCTAATTGAAACTAATGAAAGTCAAATACATTCAAACAAACCTTTTTAAATCAAATGAAAGTCAAATGCAGGCTTAAAAGCTAATTGAATCAAATGAAAGTCAAACAAATTCAAACAAAGCTTAATGAATCAAATGAAAGTCAATTGCATTCTTCAAACCTAATTGAATAGAATAAAAGTCCAACACATTCAAACAAAGCTTTTTGAATCAAATGAAAGTCAAATGCATTCTTCAAAGCTAATTGATCCAAATGAAAGTCAAACACATTCAAACAAAGCTTTTTGAATCAAATGAAAGTCAAATGCATTCTTCAAAGCTAATTGAATAGAATGAAAGTCAAACACATTCAAACAAAGCTTAATGAATCAAATGAAAGTCAAATGCATTCTTCAAAGCTAATTGAATCAAATGTAAGTCAAACACATTCAAACAAAGCTTTTTGAATCAAATGAAAATAAAATGCATTCTGTAAAGCTAATTGAATAAAATGAAAGTTAAACACATTCAAACAAAGTTTTTTGAACCAAATGAAAGTCAAATGCATTCTTCAAAGCTAATTGAAACTAATGAAAGTCAAACACATTCAAACAAACCTTTTTGAAACAAATAAAAGTCAAATGCATTCTTAAAAGCTAATTAGATCGAATGAAAATCAAACACATTCAAACAAAGCTTTTTGAGTCAAATGAAAGTAAAATGCATTCTTGAAACCTAATTTAATTAAATGAAAGTCAATGGCATTCAAACAAAACTTTTCTAATCAAATGAAAGTCAAATGCATTCTTCAAAGCTAATTGAAACAAATGAAAGTCAAACACATTCAAACAAAGCTTTTTGAATCAAATGAAATTCAAATGCATTTTTCAAAGCTAATTGAATCAAATGGAAGTCTAACACATTCAAACAAAGATTTTTGAACCAAATGAAAGTCAAATGCATTCTTCAAAGCTAATTGAAACAAATGAAAGTCAAACACATTCAAACAAAGGTCCTTGAATAAAATGAAAGTCAAATGCATTCTTCAAAGCTAATTGAATAGAATGAAAGTCAAACAAATTCATACAAAGCTTTTTGAATAAAATGAAATTCAAATGCATTCTTCAAAGTTAATTGAATCAAATGAAAGTCAAACACATTTAAACAAAGCTTTTTGAACCAAATGAAAGTCAAATGCAATCTTCAAAGCTAATTGAATAAAAAGAAAGTCAAACACATTTAAATATAGCTTTTGAATCAAATAAAGGAAAATGCATTCAACAATGCTAATTGAACCAAATGAAAGTCAAACATATTCAAGCAAAGCTTTTTGATCCAAATGAAAGTCAAATGCATTCTTGAAAGCTAATTGAATAGAATAAAAGTCAAAGACAATTCAAACAACGCTTTTTGAATCAAATGAAAGTCAAATGCATTCTTCAAAGCTAATTGAATAGAATGAAAGTCAAACACATTCTAATATAGCTTTTGAATCAAATGAAAGGAAAATGCATTCAACCATGCAAATTGAATCATATGAAAGTGAAACACATTCAAACAAAAAAATTTCAACCAAATGAAAGTTAAATGCATTCTTTAAAGCTAATTGAATCAAATGAAAGTCAAACACATTCAAACAAAACTTTTCGAATCAAATGAAAGTCAAATACATTCAAACAAAGCTTTTTAAATCAAATGAAAGTCAAATGCATTCTTCAAAGCTAATTGAATAGAATGAAAGTCAAACACATTTAAATATAGTTTTTGAATCAAATAAAGGAAAATGCATTCAATGCTAATTGAACCAAATGAAAGTCAAACACATTCAAGCAACGCTTTTTGATCCAAATGAAAGTCAAATGCATTCTTGAAAGCTATTGAATAGAATAAAAGTCAAAGACAATTCAAACAACGCTTTTTGAATCAAATGAAAGTCAAATGCATTATTCAAAGCTAATTGAATAGAATGAAAGTCAAACACATTCTAATATAGCTTTTGAATCAAATGAAAGGCGAATGCATTCAACAATGCAAATTGAATCATATGAAAGTGAAACACATTCAAACAAAACTTTTTCAACCAAATGAAAATTAAATGCATTCTTTAAAGCTAATTGAATCAAATGAAAGTCAAAATCATTCAAACAAAAATTTTCGAATCAAATGAAAGTCAAATGCATTCAAACAAAGCTTAATGAATCAAATGAAATTCAAATGCATTTTTCAAAGCTAATTGAATAAAATGAAAGTCAAACACATTCAAACAAATCTTTTTGAACCAAATGAAAGTCAAATGCATTATTCAAAGCTAATTGAAACTAATGAAAGTCAAATACATTCAAACAAACCTTTTTAAATCAAAAGAAAGTCAAATGCAGGCTTAAAAGCTAATTGAATCAAATGAAAGTCAAACAAATTCAAACAAAGCTTAATGAATCAAATGAAAGTCAATTGCATTCTTCAAACCTAATTGAATAGAATAAAAGTCCAACACATTCAAACAAAGCTTTTTGAATCAAATGAAAGTCAAATGCATTCTTCAAAGCTAATTGATCCAAATGAAAGTCAAACACATTCAAACAAAGCTTTTTGAATCAAATGAAAGTCAAATGCATTCTTCAAAGCTAATTGAATAGAATGAAAGTCAAACACATTCAAACAAAGCTTAATGAATCAAATGAAAATCAAATGCATTCTTCAAAGCTAATTGAATCAAATGAAAGTCAAACACATTCAAACGAAACTTTTCGAATCAAATGAAAGTCAAATTCATTCTTAAAAGCTAATTGAATCGAATGAAAGTCAAACACATTCAAACAAAGCTTTTTGATTAAATGAAATTTAAATGCATTTTTCAAAGCTAATTGAATCAAATAAAAGTCTAACACATTCAAACAAAGATTTTTGAACCAAATTAAAGTCAAATGCATTCTTCAAAGCTAATTGAAACTAATGAAAGTCAAACGCATTAATACAAAGCTTTTTGAATAAAATGAAATTCAAATGCGTTCTTCAAAGCTAATTGAATCAAATGAAAGTCAAACACATTCAAACAAACCTTTTTGAATCAAATGAAAGTCAAATGCATTCTTAAAAGCTAATTGAATCGAATGAAAGTCAAACACATTCAAAACAAAGCTTAATGAATCAAATGAAAGTCAAAATCATTCTTCAAAGATAAATGAATAGAATTAAAGTCAAACACATTCAAACAAAGCTTTTTGAATCAAATGAAAGTCAATGCATTCTTCAAAGCTAATTGATCCAAATGAAAGTCAAATACATTCAAACAAAGCTTTTTAAATCAAATGAAAGTCAAATGCATTCTTTAAAGCTAATTGAATATAATGAAAGTCAAACACATTCAAACAAAGCTTTTTGAATCAAATGAAATTAAAATGCATTCTTTAAAGCTAATTGAATAAAATGGAAGTTAAACACATTCAAACAAAGTTTTTTGAACCAAATGAAAGTCAAATGCATTCTTAAAAGCTAATTGAAACTAATGAAAGTCAAACACATTCAAACAAACCTTTTTGAAACAAATGAATGTCAAATGCATTCTTAAAAGCTAATTAGATCGAATGAAAATCAAACACATTCAAACAAAGCTTTTTGAGTCAAATGAAAGTAAAATGCATTTTTGAAACCTAATTTAATTAAATGAAAGTAAATCACATTCAAACAAAACTTTTCTAATCAAATGAAAGTCAAATGCATTCTTCAAAGCTAATTGAAACAAATGAAAGTCAAACACATTCAAACAAAGCTTTTTTAATCAAATGAAATTCAAATGCATTTTTCAAAGCTAATTGAATCAAATGGAAGTCTAACACATTCAAACAAAGATTTTTGAACCAAATGAAAGTCAAATGCATTCTTCAAAGCTAATTGAAACAAATGAAAGTCAAACACATTCAAACAAAAGTTCTTGAATAAAGTGAAAGTCAAATGCATTCTTCAAAGCTAATTGAATAGAATGAAAGTCAAACAAATTCATACAAAGCTTTTTGAATAAAATGAAATTCAAATGCATTCTTCAAAGTTAATTGAATCAAATGAAAGTCAAACACATTCAAACAAAGCTTTTTGAACCAAATGAAAGTCAAACGCATTCTTCAAAGCTAATTGAATAAAAAGAAATTCAAACACATTTAAATATAGCTTTTGAATCAAATAAAGAAAAATGCTTTCAACAATGCTAATTGAACCAAATGAAAGTCAAACACATTCAAGCAAAGCTTTTTGATCCAAATGAAAGTCAAATGCATTCTTGAAAGCTAATTGAATAGAATAAAAGTCAAAGATAATTCAAACAACGCTTTTTGAATCAAAGGAAAGTCAAATGCATTATTCAAAGCTAATTGAATAGAATGAAAGTCAAACACATTCTAATATAGCTTTTGAATTAAATGCATTCAACAATGCAAATTGAATCATATGAAAGTGAAACACATTCAAACAAAACTTTTTCAAGCAAATGAAAGTTAAATGAATTCTTTAAAGCTAATTGAATCAAATGAAAGTTAAACACATTCAAACAAAACTTTTCGAATCAAATGAAACTCAAAAGCATTCAAACAAAGCTTAATGAATCAAATGAAATTCAAATGCATTTTTCAAAGCTAATTGAATCAAATGAAAGTCAAACACATTCAAAAAAAGCTTTTTGAACCAAATGAAAGTCAAATGCATTCTTCAAAGCTAATTGAAACTAATGAAAGTCAAATACATTCAAACAAACCCTTTTGAATCAAATGAAAGTCAAATGCAGTCTTAAAAGCTAATTGAATCGAATGAAAGTCAAACAAATTCAAACAAAGCTTAATGAATCGAATGAAAGTCAATTTCATTCTTCAAACCTAATTGAATAGAATAAAAGTCCAACACATTCAAACAAAGCTTTTTGAATCAAATGAAAGTCAAATGCATTCTTCAAAGCTAATTGATCCAAATGAAAGTCAAACACATTCAAACAAAGCTTTTTGAATCTAATGAAAGTCAAATGCATTCTTCAAAGCTAATTGAATAGAATGAAAGTCAAACACATTCAAACAAAACTTAATGAATCAAATGAAAGTCAAATGCATTCTTCAAAGCTAATTGAATCAAATGAAAGTCAAACACATTCAAACAAAACTTTTCGAATCAAATGAAAGTCAAATGCATTCTCTTCAAGTCTAACTTGGTACAAAAACCGGTTATTTCACAAACAAATAATCAGTTTTTAAGTTCAAGCAAAAGCTCTTTTTCATTGATCAAAATCTGCTTACAAACTATAATTACATGCCTTTTATAAGCAACTAAAAGAACTAACAATCATTGCTTAACTTAAAGAAACAAACTGATTTATTAAAGCTTTAAACAACGAAAATGAAACTAAGACTAAGATTACGTCTAAGTGTAGCAGCCTCTTGGTCTTCATATGCCCCTTAACTTCCTTATTAAACGCATGTAATTGAGCTAAGCAAACAGCCACAAATTCAGCAAGAAAACCGTTGGAGGTGCATTTGTAACCCCCCTTGATTCACGCCTCCTTCATTATTCATGCATTGAAGTTTCTCCTTGAGTTCCTCTCCATTCCCACGGCTCTCCAACTGAAATGGCTGTTCAAAATGCTTCAATTAACGTGCTTAATGAGCAATTAAGCAAGTAAATCCATGATTAAAACCAAACGGACCATGGGCAGCAAAAGAATCCAAGGTTTGGTCTTCAAATGATTTCGCAAGTATTACTTCTTTGGGCGAACCGTAACTTGGACTTGTGCTTGGACTTGGATGAAATTCGTGACTAGGACTAATAGGACTTTCGTGATTTGCTTCATCCTCCCCTTCTTCGAAAGGAGTTGTCCTCAACTCGTCATCTTCTAAATAAGGAGCTAGATCACCAACATTGAGAGTTGATGAAACTCCAAATTGCCCTCCAAGATCAACTTTGTATGCATTATCATTGATCATTTCCATGATTTGAAAAGGACCCTCTGCCCTTGGCATCAACTTGTGCTTTCGTTGCTTAGGGAACCTTTCTTTTCGAAGAAAAATCCAAACAAGATCACCCACTTCGAATTTTCTCACATTGCTCAAGTGTTTGTTTGCTTGCTTCTTGTAGGACTCGTTAGCTTTCTCAATGTTCTTCCTAACTTCTTTATGAACATTAATCATGAACTCAACATGCTCCTTGGCTGTCCCATGAACAAATTTGTCCTTAGGAATTGCAATGTAATCAATAGGAACATAAGGATTGACCCCATAAACAATTTCGAATGGTGAGTATTTCGTGGTTTTACTTGGAGTTCTATTGTAAGCAAATTCAGCATGAGCTAGCTTTAGATCCCAATCTTTCCCTCCTTTGTTCACTAAGGCACGCAGTAATGTTCCAAGAACTCTATTCACCACCTCAGTTTGACCATCCGTTTGTGGATGATGGCTAGTTGAAAAAAGCAGCTTGGTACCCACGAGCCTCCATAATGACTTCCAAAAATGGCTCACAAACTTTGTATCACGATCTGAAACAATGGTTCTAGGCAAACCATGTAACTTAGCCACCTCCTTGAAAAAAAGTTGAGCCACGTTATAAGCATCATCCATTTTTTTACAAGCAATGAAATGGGCCATCTTCGAAAAACGATCAACAACCACCATGATTGAATCTTTTCCACGAGCTGTTCTAGGCAAGGCCATGATGAAATCCATACTCAAATCCTCCCAAGGTCTTTCGGGAATTGGCAAAGGCTTGTATTCACCTCTATGAAAGGTCATTTTAGCCCTTTGACGAACATCTAGCTAGGATTTGGTGCACGTTAGCTAGCATCTTAGGCCAATAAAAGTGACTTTGCAAGATCTCTAGGGTCTTTTGAATACCCATATGACCAGCAAGGCCCCCTCCATGAGCTTCCCTTATCAATAAGTCAAGAATTGCCCCTTTAGGAACACAAAGTTTGTTTCCTTTGAAAAGAAAACCATCCACCATCACGAATTGACCATTAACCCCATGCTTGCACGCCTCAATGATCTCCATAAGTTCAAGATCATCCTTGTAAGATTCCTTCATGATCTCAAAACCAAGGACCTTAGCTTCCATGATTCCAAGTAGGGTATGCCTCCTTGACAAAGCATCAGCCACAATGTTGGCTTTTCCTTGTTTATACTTCATAGCAAAATTGAAGGATTGAAGGAATTCTACCCACTTAGCATGCCTAGCATTCAATTTTTTTTGGCCATGTATGAACCTCAAAGACTCATGATCCGAATGCAAGATGAATGGTTGTGGCCTCAAATAATGTGACCAATGATCTAAGGCTCGAACCATGGCATAAAATTCTTTGTCATAAGTGGAATAGTTCAATTTCCCTTGGCTCAATTTCTCACTAAAGTAGGCAATGGGTTTTTTTTCTTGGATTAGGACAGCCCCTATTCCCTTCCCACTTGCATCACACTCAACTTCAAAGGGTTTCATGAAATCAGGTAAGGCTAAAACAGGTGCTTCACACATCTTTTTTTTCACTAGTTCAAACGCCTCTTGGGCTTGAGGGGTCCATTGGAAGGTTCCTTTCTTTGTACACTCGGTGATAGGAGCCATGAGGGTACTAAAGTTCTTAATGAACCTTCTATAGAAAGAGGTTAGTCCATGAAATGAACGAACTTCAGTTATGGTTTTTTGGGATAGGCCACGAAGCAATGGCTTCTATTTTGCTTGGATCCACCTTGATTCCATCACCTGAAACAATGTAACCAAGAAAAACAATTTCTGTTAGCAAAAAATGACACTTCTCCAACTTCCCATACAATTTTTTCTCCCTCAAGGTTCTAAAGATTTCTTCCAAGTGCCTCAAATGATCTTCCTCATTTGTACTATAGATGAGAATATCATCTAAGTAAACAACTACAAACCTCCCCAAAAAAGGTATCAACATCTCATTCATAAGCCTCATGAAAGTACTTGGGGCATTTGTTAAACCAAATGGCATAACAAGCCATTCATACAACCCATGCTTGGTTTTAAAAGCTGTTTTCCACTCATCACCCTCCCTCATACGAATTTGGTGATACCCACTTCTCAAATCAATTTTTGAAAACACTCTAGCCCCACTCAACTCATCCAACATATCATCAAGCCTAGGTATGGGAAACCTATACTTAATGGTTATATTGTTCACAACCCTACTATCAATACACATCCTCCATGTTCCATCTTTTTTAGGCACTAACAAAGTAGGAACAGCACAAGGACTCATAGACTCTCTCACATAACCCATTTGCATCAACTCCTCAATTTGTTTTTGCAACTCTTTAGTTTCCATGGGATTACATCTATAAGGTGGTTTGTTAGGAAGGGTTGCTCCCGGAATTAGGTCAATTTGATGTTCTATCCCACGAATGGGAGGTAATCCTAAAGGTAACTCATTAGGAAAAACATCCTCATAAGCTTTGACTAATTCGGCCAACCTAGGGTTTTGTTGAACAAACCCTTCATGCTCCTCCTTATAAAACAACAAAAACACCTCATCTTCCTTTTCTAAGGTCTTTTCGAATTCTTTGAAAGAAAGTAACAAGATTTCCTTTCTTTTGGGCTCTTTTTGTAGTGTTTGTGGTGGTGGGAATTGTGTTTGGGGAATCTTTTTTTGTGGTGGTAAGGGATGCAACACTTTCTTGCTGCCTTGGTGGGTGATAGTATAGGTATTAGTTAGACCATCATGGATTGATTTTCTATCACTTTGCCATGGTCTTCCTAATAAAACGTGACATGCATCCATAGGAATGACATCACACAAAATCTCATCAACATAAGAACCAATCTGAAATTTTACTAAGCATTGTCTCCTAACTCCCGTACTCTTACTCTTATCAAGCCAACTCAATTTGTAAGGGGTAGGGTGTCTAGTGGTTTTCAAATAAAGTTTTTTACAAGGTCACTTGATACAACATTTGCTTCACTACCACTATCAACAATTAAGTCACAAACATCTCCATTAACCTTGCATTTGGTTAAAAAGACATTCTCTCTTTGCAAAGGGTTTCTTTCAACCTCAACTTGCATTTGTAAAGCTCTCCTCAAGACTAGGCTGTTTTTTTCGGGGAAACAATCATCACCTTGTTCCTCCTCTTCATTAGAATCATAAGATTCCAAAGGGTCATTTTCAACAACATTTTCATCCTCTAACTCCTCATCTAGGCTAAAAGGTTGAGCCATCATATTTTTTAGCTCTCTCATGGTTAAAGCTCTAGTATTAGGACAATCCCTCTTATAGTGTCCTCTTCCATGACACTTAAAACACACTATGTCACTCAAGTCCCCGGTTTTGGCAACAGCTTTGCCTTTTTCTTTTGGGTCAAAGGAACTTGGGTTTTTTTTGGTGGAATTTGGGAAAGAAGAGTTTTCTTTTGGTGGATTGAATGGACGTTTGAATTTTGGGTCAAAAGAGTTCGAAGGTTTCTTCTTCTTCCTTTGATTATCAAATTTCACCGAAAGCTTACAAGCTTCATCAAAGGTCAGATTGGGTTGCACCTCTACATTCTCATAATTGTCCTTATCCAAACCAGCCATAAACCTCCCTAATTTGAGTTCTTCATTTTCCACTATTTCGCACACAATGGAAAGTTTCTCAAATTCTTTTATGTACTCCTCCACACTACTACTACCTTGTTGCAAGGTACTCCATTTAACATACATGGATTGTTTGTAATTAGAAGGCACAAAACGTCCCCTAAGTTTCTTCCTAAGCTTGGTCCATGTAGAAATACGAGTTTTCCCATTGCTCTCTCGTTTTCTTTGGACTCCTTTCAACCAAGTTTCAGCATACTTGGCTATCTTCACCGTAGCGATCTTGTACTTTTGTTCATCTTCCTCAACGTCTTTGAACTCAAAGTACCTCTCAAGTGACTGCTCCCACTCCAAGTACTTCTCAGGGTCAAGAGTACCATCAAAAAGGTCTACATCCACCTTTAGACTCTTGTCATCATATCTAGGAGGGTTTTGGCGCCCATCCCTTTGTTCTTGTGTCAACAAACGAGCCATTAGAGCCATTATATTACCGTGTAATTGCTCATTGGTTTCTAATAGCCTTTGTTGGGTTTCCTCCATCATTCTAATTCTCCTTTGATCAGGGGTTTCATTTGGGTTTGCTTGATCCATTTGGAAAGAAAATTATCCCCCTACCTGACGCGCCAAATGATGTAAAAACTAATAGATGAAATTAGTTTAAACAAGTTAATGAATCAAGCTTAAGCAAAGGATTGAGAGAAAGTTGGTGTTTAGGTACGTTTTTGTAGGATTTTAGGTGGGTTTTGGGGTTGGAAAAATGTAGGTTTGTAAGGATTACTCACTTAACAAACAAGGATATGAAGGCAAGGATTTCTCACTCAACCTACTAAGTTCAAATTGTATGGAAGGATTACTCACTTGACCACTCAATCTCTTCAAGTCTAACTTGGTACAAAAACCAGTTATTTCACAAACAAATAATCAGTTTTTAAGTTCAAGCAAAAGCTCTTTTTCATTGATCAAAATCTGCTTACAAACTATAATTACATGCCTTTTATAAGCAACTAAAAGAACTAACAATCATTGCTTAACTTAAAGAAACAAACTGATTTATTAAAGCTTTAAACAACGAAAATGAAACTAAGACTAAGATTACGTCTAAGTGCAGCAGCCTCTTGGTCTTCATATGCCCCTTAACTTCCTTATTAAACGCATGTCAATGAGCGAAGCAAACAGCCACAAATTCAGCAAGAAAACCGTTGGAGGTGCATTTGTAACCCCCCCTTGATTCACGCCTCCTTCATTATTCATGCATTGAAGTTTCTCCTTGAGTTCCTCTCCATTCCCACGGCTCTCCAACTGAAATGGCTGTTCAAAATGCTTCAATTAATGTGCTTAATGAGCAATTAAGCAAGTAAATCCATGATTAAAACCAAACGGACCATGGGCAGCAAAAGAATCCAAGGTTTGGTCTTCAAATGATTTCGCAAGTATTACTTCTTTGGGCGAACCGTAACTTGGACTTGTGCTTGGACTTGGATGAAATTTGTGACTAGGACTAATAGGACTTTCGTGATTTGCATCAGAAAATGCATTCAACAATGCTAATTGAACCAAATGAAAGTCAAACACATTCAAGCAAAGCTTTTTGATCCAAATGTAAGTCAAATGCATTCTTGAAAGCTAATTGAATAGAATAAAAGTCAAAGACAATTCAAACAATGCTTTTTGAATCAAATGAAAGTCAAATGCATTCTTCAAAGCTAATTGAATAGAATGAAAGTCAAACACATTCTAATATAGCTTTTGAATCAAATGAAAGGAAAATGCATTCAACCATGCAAATTGAATCATATGAAAGTGAAACACATTCAAACAAAAAATTTTCAACCAAATGAAAGTTAAATGCATTCTTTAAAGCTAATTGAATCAAATGAAAGTCAAACACATTCAAACAAAACTTTTCGAATCAAATGAAAGTCAAATGCATTCAAACAAAGCTTAATGAATCAAATGAAATTCAAATGCATTTTTCAAAGCTAATTGAATCAAATGAAAGTCAAACACATTCAAAAAAAGCTTTTTGAACCAAATGAAAGTCAAATGCATTCTTCAAAGCTAATTGAAACTAATGAAAGTCAAATACATTCAAACAAACCTTTTTGAATCAAATGAAAGTCAAATGCAGTCTTAAAAGCTAATTGAATCGAATGAAAGTCAAACGAATTCAAACAAAGCTCAATGAATCAAATGAAAGTCAATTGCATTCTTCAAACCTAATTGAATAGAATAAAAGTCCAACACATTCAAACTAAGCTTTTTGAATCAAATGAAAGTCAAATGCATTCTTCAAAGCTAATTGATCCAAATGAAAGTCAAACACATTCAAACAAAGCTTTTGAATCAAATGAAAGTCAAATGCATTCTTCAAAGCTAATTGAATAGAATGAAAGCCAAACACATTCAAACAAAGCTTAATGAATCAAATGAAAGTCAAATACATTCTTCAAAGCTAATTGAATCAAATGAAAGTCAAATACATTCAAACAAAACTTTTCGAATCAAATTAAAGTCAAAAGCATTCTTAAAAGCTAATTGAATCGAATGAAAGTCAAACACATTCAAACAAAGCTTTTTGAATCAAATGAAATTTAAATGCATTTTTCAAAGCTAATTGAATCAAATAAAAGTCTAACACATTCAAACAAAGATTTTTGTACCAAATGAAAGTCTAATGCATTCTTCAAAGCTAATTGAAACTAATGAAAGTCAAACGCATTCATACAAAGCTTTTTGAATAAAATGAAATTCAAATGCGTTCTTCAAAGCTAATTGAATCAAATGAAAGTCAAACACATTCAAACAAACCTTTTTGAATCAAATGAAAGTCAAATGCATTCTTAAAAGCTAATTGAATCGAATGAAAGTCAAACACATTCAAAACAAAGCTTAATGAATCAAATGAAAGTCAAAATCGTTCTTCAAAGCTATATGAATAGAATTAAAGTCAAACACATTCAAACAAAGCTTTTTGAATCAAATGAAAGTCAATGCATTCTTCAAAGCTAAATTGATCCAAATGAAAGTCAAATACATTCAAACAAAGCTTTTTAAATCAAATGAAAGTCAAATGCATTCTTCAAAGCTAATTGAATATAATGAAAGTCAAACACATTCAAACAAAGCTTTTTGAATCAAATGAAATTAAAATACATTCTTTAAAGCTAATTGAATAAAATGAAAGTCAAACACATTCAAACAAAGTTTTTTGATCCAAATGAAAGTCAAATGCATTCTTCAAAGCTAATTGAAACTAATGAAAGTCAAACACATTCGAACAAACCTTTTTGAAACAAATGAAAGTCAAATGCATTCTTCAAAGCTAATTGAAAAAAAAGAAAGTCAAAGACATTGAAACAAAGCTTTTTTAAACAAATGAAAGTCAAATGCATTGTTCAATGCTAATTGAATTAAATGAAAGTCAAACACATTCGGACAAAGCTTTTTGAATCAATTGAAAGTCAATTGAATTCTTAAAAGCTAATTGAAACAAATGAAAGTTAAACACATTCTAACAAATCTTTTTGAACCAAATGAAAGTCAAATGCATTCTTCAAAGGTAATTGAATCAAATGAAAGTCAAACACATTCAAACAAAACTTTTCGAATCAAATGAAAGTCAAATGCATTCTTAAAACTTAATTGAATAGAATGAAAGTGAAACACATTCAAACAAATCTTTTTGAATCAAATGAAAGTCACATGAATTCTTCTAAGCTAATTTTTCTAAATGAAAGTCAAACACATCCAAACATAGCTTTTTGAATCAAATGAAATTTAAATGCATTCTACAAAGCTAATTGAAACAAATGAAAGTCATACACATTCAAACAAAACTTTTCGAATCAAATGAAAGTCAGATGCATTCTTAAAAGTTAATTAAATAGAATGAAAGTCAAACAAATTAAAACAAAGCTTTTTAAACCAAATGAAAGTCAAATGCATTCTTCAAAGCTAATTGATCCAAATGAAAGTCAAACACATTCAAACAAAGATTTTTGAATCAAAAGAAAGTCAATGCATTCTTTAAAGCTAATTGATCCAAATGAAAGTCAAATACATTCAAACAAAGCTTTTTAAATCAAATGAAAGTCAAATGCATTCTTCAAAGCTAATTGAATATATTGAAAGTCAAACACATTCAAACAAAGCTTTTTGAATCAAATGAAATTAAAATGCATTCTTTAAAGCTAATTGAATAAAATGAAAGTTAAACACATTCAAACAAAGTTTTTTGAACCAAATGAAAGTCAAATGCATTCTTAAAAGCTAATTGAAACTAATGAAAGTCAAACACATTTAAACAAACCTTTTTGAAACAAATGAAAGTCAAATGCATTCTTAAAAGTTAATTAGATCGAATGAAAATCAAACACATTCAAACAAAGCTTTTTGATTCAAATGAAAGTAAAATGCATTCTTAAAACCTAATTTAATTAAATGAAAGTCAATCACATTCAAACAAAACTTTTCTAATCAAATGAAAGTCAAATGCATTCTTCAAAGCTAATTAAAATAATGAAAGTCAATCACATTCAAACAAAGCTTTTTGAATCAAATGAAATTCAAATGCATTTTTCAAAGCTAATTGAATCAAATGAAAGTCTAACACATTCAAACAAAGATTTTTGAACCAAATGAAAGTCAAATGCATTCTTCAAAGCTAATTGAAACAAATGAAAGTCAAACACATTCAAACAAAGGTTCTTGAATAAAATGAAAATCAAATGCATTCTTCAAAGCTAATTGAATAGAATGAAAGTCAAACAAATTCATACAAAGCTTTTTGAATAAAATGAAATTCAAATGCATTCTTCAAAGTTAATTGAATCAAATGAAAGTCAAACACATTCAAACAAAGCTTTTTGAACAAAATGAAAGTCAAATACATTCTTCAAAGCTAATTGAATAGAAAGAAAGTTAAACACATTTAAATGTAGCTTTTGATTCAAATAAAGGAAAATGCATTCTTGAAAGCTAATTGAATAGAATAAAAGTCAAAGACAATTCAAACAACGCTTTTTGAATCAAAGGAAAGTCAAATGCATTCTTCAAAGCTAATTGAATAGAATGAAAGTCAAACACATTCTAATATAGCTTTTGAATCAAATGCATTCAACAATGCAAATTGAATCATATGAAGGTGAAACACATTCAAACAAAACTTTTTCAACCAAATGAAAGTTAAATGCATTCTTTAAAGCTAATTGAATCAAATGAAAGTCAAACACATTCAAACAAAACTTTTCGAATCAAATGAAAGTCAAATGCATTCTTTAAAGCTAATTGAATCGAATGAATGTCAAACACATTCAAAAAAAGCTTTTTGAATCAAATGAAATTCAAATGCATTTTTCAAAGCTAATTGAATCAAATGAAAGTCTAACACATTCAAACAAAGATTTTTGAACCATATGAAAGTCAAATGCATTCTTCAAAGCTAATTGAAACAAATGAAAGTCAAACACATTCAAACAAAGGTTCTTGAATAAAATGAAAGTCAAATGCATTCTTCAAAGCTAATTGAATAGAATGAAAGTCAAACAAATTCATACAAAGCTTTTTGAATAAAATGAAATTCAAATGCATTCTTCAAAGTTAATTGAATCAAATGAAAGTCAAACACATTCAAACAAAGCTTTTTGAACAAAATGAAAGTCAAATACATTCTTCAAAGCTAATTGAATAGAAAGAAAGTCAAACACATTTAAATGTAGCTTTTGAATCAAATAAAGGAAAATGCATTCAACAATGCTAATTGAACCAAATGAAAGTCAAACACATTCAAGCAAAGCTTTTTGATCCAAATGAAAGTCAAATGCATTCTTGAAAGCTAATTGAATAGAATAAAAGTCAAAGACAATTCAAACAACGCTTTTTGAATCAAAGGAATGTCAAATGCATTCTTCAAAGCTAATTGAATAGAATGAAAGTCAAACACATTCTAATATAGCTTTTGAATCAAATGCATTCAACAATGCAAATTGAATCATATGAAGGTGAAACGCATTCAAACAAAACTTTTTCAACCAAATGAAAGTTAAATGCATTCTTTAAAGCTAATTGAATCAAATGAAAGTCAAACACATTCAAACAAAACTTTTCGAATCAAATGAAAGTCAAAAGCATTCAAACAAAGCTTAATGAATCAAATGAAATTCAAATGCATTTTTCAAAGCTAATTGAATCAAATGAAAGTCAAACACATTCAAACAAAGCTTTTTGAACCAAATGAAAGTCTAATGCATTCTTCAAAGCTAATTGAAACTAATGAAAGTCGAATACATTCAAACAAATCCTTTTGAATCAAATGAAAGTCAAATGGAGTCTTAAAAGCTAATTGAATCGAATGAAAGTCAAACAAATTCAAACAAAGCTTAATGAATCAAATGAAAGTCAATTGCATTCTTCAAACCTAATTGAATAGAATAAAAGTCCAACACATTCAAACAAAGCTTTTTGAATCAAATGAAAGTCAAATGCATTCTTCAAAGCTAATTGATCCAAATGAAAGTCAAACACATTCGAACAAAGCTTTTGAATCAAATGAAAGTCAAATGCATTCTTCAAAGCTAATTGAATAGAATGAAAGCCAAACACATTCAAACAAAGTTAATGAATCAAATGAAAGTCAAATGCATTCTTCAAAGCTAATTGAATCAAATGAAAGTCAAATACATTCAAACAAAACTTTACGAATCAAATGAAAGTCAAATGCATTCTTTAAAGCTAATTGAATCGAATGAATGTCAATCACATTCAAAAAAAGCTTTTTGAATCAAATGAAATTCAAATGCATTTTTCAAAGCTAATTGAATCAAATGAAAGTCTAACACATTCAAACAAAGATTTTTGAACCATATGAAAGTCAAATGCATTCTTCAAAGCTAATTGAAACAAATGAAAGTCAAACACATTCAAACAAAGGTTCTTGAATAAAATGAAAGTCAAATGCATTCTTCAAAGCTAATTGAATAGAATGAAAGTCAAACAAATTCATACAAAGCTTTTTGAATAAAATGAAATTCAAATGCATTCTTCAAAGTTAATTGAATCAAATGAAAGTCAAACACATTCAAACAAAGCTTTTTGAACAAAATGAAAGTCAAATACATTCTTCAAAGCTAATTGAATAGAAAGAAAGTCAAACACATTTAAATGTAGCTTTTGAATTAAATAAAGGAAAATGCATTCAACAATGCTAATTGAACCAAATGAAAGTCAAACACATTCAAGCAAAGCTTTTTGATCCAAATGAAAGTCAAATGCGTTCTTGAAAGCTAATTGAATAGAATAAAAGTCAAAGACAATTCAAACAACGCTTTTTGAATCAAAGGAAAGTCAAATGCATTCTTCAAAGCTAATTGAATAGAATGAAAGTCAAACACATTCTAATATAGCTTTTGAATCAAATGCATTCAACAATGCAAATTGAATCATATGAAGGTGAAACACATTCAAACAAAACTTTTCAACCAAATGAAAGTTAAATGCATTCTTTAAAGCTAATTGAATCAAATGAAAATCAAACACATTCAAACAAAACTTTTTGAATCAAATGAAAGTCAAAAGCATTTAAACAAAGCTTAATGAATCAAATGAAATTCAAATGCATTTTTCAAAGCTAATTGAATCAAATGAAAGTCAAACACATTCAAACAAAGCTTTTTGAACCAAATGAAAGTCAAATGCTTTCTTCAAAGCTAATTGAAACTAATGAAAGTCAAATACATTCAATCAAACCCTTTTGAATCAAATGAAAGTCAAATGCAGTCTTAAAAGCTAATTGAATCGAATGAAAGTCAAACAAATTCAAACAAAGCTTAATGAATCGAATGAAAGTCAATTTCATTCTTCAAACCTAATTGAATAGAATAAAAGTCAAAGACAATTCAAACAACGCTTTTTGAATCAAATAAAAGTCAAATGCATTCTTCAAAGCTAATTGAATAGAATGAAAGTCAAACACATTCTAATATAGCTTTTGAATCAAATGAAAGGAAAATGCATTCAACAATGCAAATTGAATCCTATGAAGGTGAAACACATTCAAACAAAACTTTTTCAACCAAATGAAAGTTAAATGCATTCTTTAAAGACAATTGAATCAAATGAAAGTCAAACACATTCAAACAAAAACTATTCGAATCAAATGAAAGTCAAAAGCATTCAAACAAAGCTTAATGAATCAAATGAAATTCAAATGCATTTTTCAAAGCTAATTGAATCAAATGAAAGTCAAACACATTCAAACAAAGCTTTTTGAACCAAATGAAAGTCAAATGCATTCTTCAAAGCTAGTTGAAACTAATGAAAGTCAAATACATTCAAACAAACCCTTTTGAATCAAATGAAAGTCAAATGCAGTCTTAAAAGCTAATTGAATCGAATGAAAGTCAAACAAATTCAAACAAAGCTTAATGAATCGAATGAAAGTCAATTTCATTCTTCAAACCTAATTGAATAGAATAAAAGTCAAAGACAATTCAAACAACGCTTTTTGAATCAAATAAAAGTCAAATGCATTCTTCAAAGCTAATTGAATAGAATGAAAGTCAAACACATTCTAATATAGCTTTTAAATCAAATGAAAGGAAAATGCATTCAACCATGCAAATTGAATCATATGAAAGTGAAACACATTCAAACAAAAAAATTTCAACCAAATGAAAGTTAAATGCATTCTTTAAAGCTAAGTGAATCAAAAGAAAGTCAAACACATTCAAACAAAACTTTTCGAATCAAAAGAAAGTCAAATGCATTCAAACAAAGCTTAATGAATCAAATGAAATTCAAATGCATTTTTCAAAGCTAATTGAATCAAATGAAAGTCAAACACATTCAAACAAAGCTTTTTGAACCAAATGAAAGTCAAATGCATTCTTTAAAGCTAATTGAAACTAATGAAAGTCAAATACATTCAAACAAACCTTTTTGAATCAAATGAAAGTCAAATGCAGTCTTAAAAGCTAATTAAATCGAATGAAAGTCAAACGAATTCAAACAAAGCTTAATGAATCAAATGAAAGTCAATTGCATTCTTCAAACCTAATTGAATAGAATAAAAGTCCAACACATTCAAACAAAGCTTTTAAAATCAAATGAAAGTCAAATGCATTCTTCAAAGCTAATTGATCCAAATGAAAGTCAAACACATTCGAACAAAGCTTTTGAATCAAATGAAAGTCAAATGCATTCTTCAAAGCTAATTGAATAGAATGAAAGCCAAACACATTCAAACAAAGCTTAATGAATCAAATGAAAGTCAAATGCATTCTTCAAAGCTAATTGAATCAAATGAAAGTCAAATACATTCAAACAAAACTTTTCGAATCAAATGAAAGTCAAATGCATTCTTTAAAGCTAATTGAATCGAATGAAAGTCAAACACATTCAAACAAAGCTTTTTGAATCAAATGAAATTCAAATGCATTTTTCAAAGCTAATAGAATCAAATGAAAGTCTAACACATTCAAACAAAGATTTTTGAACCAAATGAAAGTCAGATGCATTCTTCAAAGCTAATTGAAACAAATGAAAGTCAAACACATTCAAACAAAGGTTCTTGAATAAAATGAAAGTCAAATGCATTCTTCAAAGCTAATTGAATAGAGTGAAAGTCAAACAAATTCATACAAAGCTTTTTGAATAAAATGAAATTCAAATGCATTCTTCAAAGTTAATTGAATCAAATGAAAGTCAAACACATTCAAACAAAGCTTTTTGAACAAAATGAAAGTCAAATACATTCTTCAAAGCTAATTGAATAGAAAGAAAGTCAAACACATTTAAATGTAGCTTTTGAATCAAATAAAGGAAACTGCATTCAACAATGCTAATTGAACCAAATGAAAGTCTAACACATTCAAGCAAAGCTTTTTGATCCAAATGAAAGTCAAATGCATTCTTGAAAGCTAATTGAATAGAATAAAAGTCAAAGACAATTCAAACAACGCTTTTTGAATCAAAGGAAAGTCAAATACATTCTTCAAAGCTAATTGAATAGAATGAAGGTCAAACACATTCTAATATAGCTTTTGAATCAAATGCATTCAACAATGCAAATTGAATCATATGAAGGTGAAACACATTCAAACAAAACTTTTTCAACCAAATGAAATTTAAATGCATTCTTTAAAGCTAATTGAATCAAATGAAAGTCAAAAACATTCAAACAAAACTTTTCAAATCAAATGAAAGTCAAATGCATTCAAACAAAGCTTAATGAATCAAATGAAATTCAAATGCATTTTTCAAAGCTAATTGAATCAAATGAAAGTCAAACATATTCAAACAAAGCTTTTTGAACCAAATGAAAGTCAAATGCATTCTTTAAAGCTAATTGAAACTAATGAAACTCAAATACATTCAAACAAACCTTTTTGAATCAAATGAAAGTCAAATGCAGTCTTAAAAGCTAATTGAATCGAATGAAAGTCAAACGTATTCAAACAAAGCTAATTGAATAGAATAAAAGTCAAACAAATTCATACAAAGCTTTTTGAATAAAATGAAATTCAAATGCATTCTTCAAAGTCAATTGAATAGAATAAAAGTCAAAGACAATTCAAACACATTCAATCGAAGGTTCTTGAATAAAATGAAAGTCAAATGCATTCTTCAAAGCTAATTGAATAGAATGAAAGTCAAACAAATTCATACAAAGCTTTTTGAATAAAATGAAATTCAAATGCATTCTTCAAAGTTAATTGAATCAAATGAAAGTCAAACACATTCAAACAAAGCTTTTTGAACAAAATGAAAGTCAAATACATTCTTCAAAGCTAATTGAATAGAAAGAAAGTTAAACACATTTAAATGTAGCTTTTGAATCAAATAAAGGAAAATGCATTCAACAATGCTAATTGAACCAAATGAAAGTCAAACACATTCAAGCAAAGCTTTTTGATCCAAATGAAAGTCAAATGCATTCTTGAAAGCTAATTGAATAGAATAAAAGTCAAAGACAATTCAAACAACGCTTTTTGAATCAAAGGAAATTCAAATGCATTCTTCAAAGCTAATTGAATAGAATGAAAGTCAAACACATTCTAATATAGCTTTAGAATCAAATGCATTCAACAATGCAAATTTAATCATATGAAGGTGAAACACATTCAAACAAAACTTTTTCAACCAAATGAAAGTTAAATGCATTCTTTAAAGCTAATTGAATCAAATGAAAGTCAAAAACATTCAAACAAAACTTTTCGAATCAAATGAAAGTCAAATGCATTTTTCAAAGCTCATTGAATCAAATGAAAGTCAAACACATTCAAACAAAGCTTTTTGAACCAAATGAAAGTCAAATGCATTCTTTAAAGCTAATTGAAACTAATGAAACTCAAATACATTTAAACAAACCATTTTGAATAAAATGAAAGTCAAATGCAGTCTTAAAAGCTAATTGAATCGAATGAAAGTCAAACGAATTCAAACAAAGCTTAATGAATCAAATGAAAGTCAATTGCATTCTTCAAACCTAATTGAATAGAATAAAAGTCCAACACATTCAAACAAAGCTTTTTGAATCAAATGAAAGTCAAATGCATTCTTCAAAGCTAATTGATCCAAATGAAAGTCAAACACATTCGAACAAAGCTTTTGAATCAAATGAAAGTAAAATGCATTCTTCAAAGCTAATTGAATAGAATGAAAGCCAAACACATTCAAACAAAGCTTAATGAATCAAATGAAAGTCAAATGCATTCTTCAAAGCTAATTGAATCAAATGAAAGTCAAATACATTCAAACAAAAATTTTCGAATAAAATGAAAGTCAAATGCATTCTTTAAAGCTAATTGAATCGAATGAAAGTCAAACACATTCAAACAAAGCTTTTTGAATCAAATGAAATTCAAATGCATTTTTCAAAGCTAATTGAATCAAATGAAAGTCTAACACATTCAAACAAAGATTTTTGAACCAAATGAAAGTCAGATGCATTCTTCAAAGCTAATTGAAACAAATGAAAGTCAAACACATTCAAACAAAGGTTCTTGAATAAAATGAAAGTCAAATGCATTCTTCAAAGCTAATTGAATAGAATGAAAGTCAAACAAATTCATACAAAGCTTTTTGAATAAAATGAAATTCAAATGCATTCTTCAAAGTTAATTGAATCAAATGAAAGTCAAACACATTCAAACAAAGGTTTTTGAACAAAATGAAAGTCAAATACATTCTTCAAAGCTAATTGAATAGAAAGAAAGTTAAACACATTTAAATGTAGCTTTTGAATCAAATAAAGGAAAATGCATTCAACAATGCTAATTGAACCAAATGAAAGTCAAACACATTCAAGCAAAGCTTTTTGATCCAAATGAAAGTCAAATGCATTCTTGAAAGCTAATTAAATAGAATAAAAGTCAAAGACAATTCAAACAACGCTTTTTGAATCAAAGGAAAGTCAAATGCATTCTTCAAAGCTAATTGAATAGAATGAAAGTCAAACACATTCAAACAAAGCTTTTTGAATAAAATGAAATTCAAATGCATTCTTCAAAGTTAATTGAATCAAATGAAAGTCAAACACATTCAAACAAAGCTTTTTGAACAAAATGAAAGTCAAATACATTCTTCAAAGCTAATTGAATAGAAAGAAAGTTAAACACATTTAAATGTAGCTTTTGAATCAAATAAAGGAAAATGCATTCAACAATGCTAATTGAACCAAATGAAAGTCAAACACATTCAAGCAAAGCTTTTTGATCCAAATGAAAGTCAAATGCATTCTTGAAAGCTAATTGAATAGAATAAAAGTCAAAGACAATTCAAACAACGCTTTTTGAATCAAAAGAAAGTCAAATGCATTCTTCAAAGCTAATTGAATAGAATGAAAGTCAAACACATTCTAATATAGCTTTAGAATCAAATGCATTCAACAATGCAAATTTAATCATATGAAGGTGAAACACATTCAAACAAAACTTTTTCAACCAAATGAAAGTTAAATGCATTCTTTAAAGCTAATTGAATCAAATGAAAGTCAAAAACATTCAAACAAAACTTTTCGAATCAAATGAAAGTCAAATGCATTCAAACAAAGCTTTATGAATCAAATGAAATTCAAATGCATTTTTCAAAGCTCATTGAATCAAATGAAAGTCAAACACATTCAAACAAAGCTTTTTGAACCAAATGAAAGTCAAATGCATTCTTTAAAGCTAATTGAAACTAATGAAACTCAAATACATTTAAACAAACCTTTTTGAATAAAATGAAAGTCAAATGCAGTCTTAAAAGCTAATTGAATCGAATGAAAGTCAAACGAATTCAAACAAAGCTTAATGAATCAAATGAAAGTCAATTGCATTCTTCAAACCTAATTGAATAGAATAAAAGTCCAACACATTCAAACAAAGCTTTTTGAATCAAATGAAAGTCAAATGCATTCTTCAAAGCTAATTGATCCAAATGAAAGTCAAACACATTCGAACAAAGCTTTTGAATCAAATGAAAGTCAAATGCATTCTTCAAAGCTAATTGAATAGAATGAAAGCCAAACACATTCAAACAAAGCTTAATGAATCAAATGAAAGTCAAATGCATTCTTCAAAGCTAATTGAATCAAATGAAAGTCAAATACATTCAAACAAAAATTTTCGAATAAAATGAAAGTCAAATGCATTCTTTAAAGCTAATTGAATCGAATGAAAGTCAAACACATTCAAACAAAGCTTTTTGAATCAAATGAAATTCAAATGCATTTTTCAAAGCTAATTGAATCAAATGAAAGTCTAACACATTCAAACAAAGATTTTTGAACCAAATGAAAGTCAGATGCATTCTTCAAAGCTAATTGAAACAAATGAAAGTCAAACACATTCAAACAAAGGTTCTTGAATAAAATGAAAGTCAAATGCATTCTTCAAAGCTAATTGAATAGAATGAAAGTCAAACAAATTCATACAAAGCTTTTTGAATAAAATGAAATTCTAATGCATTCTTCAAAGTTAATTGAATCAAATGAAAGTCAAACACATTCAAACAAAGCTTTTTGAACAAAATGAAAGTCAAATACATTCTTCAAAGCTAATTGAATAGAAAGAAAGTTAAACACATTTAAATGTAGCTTTTGAATCAAATAAAGGAAAATGCATTCAACAATGCTAATTGAACCAAATGAAAGTCAAACACATTCAAGCAAAACTTTTTGATCCAAATGAAAGTCAAATGCATTCTTGAAAGCTAATTGAATAGAATAAAAGTCAAAGACAATTCAAACAACGCTTTTTGAATCAAAGGAAAGTCAAATGCATTCTTCAAAGCTAATTGAATAGAATGAAAGTCAAACACATTCAAACAAAGCTTTTTGAATAAAATGAAATTCAAATGCATTCTTCAAAGTTAATTGAATCAAATGAAAGTCAAACACATTCAAATAAAGCTTTTTGAACAAAATGAAAGTCAAATACATTCTTCAAAGCTAATTGAATAGAAAGAAAGTTAAACACATTTAAATGTAGCTTTTGAATCAAATAAAGGAAAATGCATTCAACAATGCTAATTGAACCAAATGAAAGTCAAACACATTCAAGCAAAGCTTTTTGATCCAAATGAAAGTCAAATGCATTCTTGAAAGCTAATTGAATAGAATAAAAGTCAAAGACAATTCAAACAACGCTTTTTGAATCAAAGGAAAGTCAAATGCATTCTTCAAAGCTAATTGAATAGAATGAAAGTCAAACACATTCTAATATAGCTTTTGAATCAAATGCATTCAACAATGCAAATTGAATCATATGAAGGTGAAACACATTCAAACAAAACTTTTTCAACCAAATGAAAGTTAAATGCATTCTTTAAAGCTAATTGAATCAAATGAAAGTCAAAAACATTCAAACAAAACTTTTCGAATCAAATGAAAGTCAAATGCATTCAAACGAAGCTTAATGAATCAAATGAAATTCAAATGCATTTTTCAAAGCTAATTGAATCAAATGAAAGTCAAACACATTCAAACAAAGCTTTTTGAACCAAATGAAAGTCAAATACATTCTTTAAAGCTAATTGAAACTAATGAAACTCAAATACATTCAAACAAACCTTTTTGAATCAAATGAAAGTCAAATGCAGTCTTAAAAGCTAATTGAATCGAATAAAAGTCAAACGAATTCAAACAAAGCTTAATGAATCAAATGAAAGTCAATTGCATTCTTCAAACCTAATTGAATAGAATAAAAGTCCAACACATTCAAACAAAGCTTTTTGAATCAAATGAAAGTCAAATGCATTCTTCAAAGCTAATTGATCCAAATGAAAGTCAAACACATTCGAACAAAGCTTTTGAATCAAATGTAAGTCAAATGCATTCTTCAAAGCTAATTGAATAGAATGAAAGCCAAACACATTCAAACAAAGCTTAATGAATCAAATGAAAGTCAAATGCATTCTTCAAAGCTAATTGAATCAAATGAAAGTCAAATACATTCAAACAAAACTTTTCGAATTAAATGAAAGTCAAATGCATTCTTTAAAGCTAATTGAATCGAATGAAAGTCAAACACATTCAAACAAAGCTTTTTGAATCAAATGAAATTTAAATGCGTTTTTCAAAGCTAATTGAATCAAATAAAAGTCTAACACATTCAAACAAAGATTTTGTACCAAATGAAAGTCAAATGCATTCTTCAAAGCTAATTGAAACTAATTAAAGTCAAACGCATTCATACAAAGCTTTTTGCATAAAATGAAATTCAAATGCGTTCTTCAAAGCTAATTGAATCAAATGAAAGTCAAACACATTCAAACAAACCTTTTTGAATCAAATGAAAGTCAAATGCATTCTTAAAAGCTAATTGAATCGAATGAAAGTCAAACACATTCAAAACAAAGCTTAATGAATCAAATGAAAGTCAAAATCGTTCTTCAAAGCTATATGAATAGAATTAAAGTCAAACACATTCAAACAAAGCTTTTTGAATCAAATGAAAGTCAATGCATTCTTCAAAGCTAAATTGATCCAAATGAAAGTCAAATACATTCAAACAAAGCTTTTTAAATCAAATGAAAGTCAAATGCATTCTTCAAAGCTAATTGAATATAATGAAAGTCAAACACATTCAAACAAAGCTTTTTGAATCAAATGAAATTAAAATACATTCTTTAAAGCTAATTGAATAAAATGAAAGTCAAACACATTCAAACAAAGTTTTTTGAACCAAATGAAAGTCAAATGCATTTTTCAAAGCTAATTGAAACTAATGAAAGTCAAACACATTCAAACAAACCTTTTTGAAACAAATGAAAGTCAAATGCAATCTTAAAACCTAATTAGATCGAATGAAAATCAAACACATTCAAACAAAGCTTTTTGATCCAAATGAAAGTCAAATGCATTCTTCAAAGCTAATTGAAACTAATGAAAGTCAAACACATTCGAACAAACCTTTTTGAAACAAATGAAAGTCAAATGCATTCTTCAAAGCTAATTGAAAAAAAAGAAAGTTAAAGACATTGAAACAAAGCTTTTTTAAACAAATGAAAGTCAAATGCATTGTTTAATGCTAATTGAATTAAATGAAAGTCAAACACATTCGAACAAAGCTTTTTGAATCAATTGAAAGTCAATTGAATTCTTAAAAGCTAATTGAAACAAATGAAAGTTAAACACATTCTAACAAATCTTTTTGAACCAAATGAAAGTCAAATGAATTCTTCAAAGGTAATTAAATCAAATGAAAGTCAAACACATTCAAACAAAACTTTTTGAATCAAATGAAAGTCAAATGCATTCTTAAAAGTTAATTGAATAGAATGAAAGTCAAACACATTCAAACAAATCTTTTTGAATCAAATGAAAGTCACATGCATTCTTCAAAGCTAATTGATCTAAATGAAAGTCAAACACATCTAAACATAGCTTTTTGAATCAAATGAAATTTAAATGCATTCTACAAAGCTAATTGAAACAAATGAAAGTCATACACATTCAAACAAAACTTTTCGAATCAAATGAAAGTCAGATGCATTCTTAAAAGCTAATTAAATAGAATGAAAGTCAAACAAATTAAAACAAAGCTTTTTAAACCAAATGAAAGTCAAATGCATTCTTCAAAGCTAATTGATCCAAATGAAAGTCAAACACATTCAAACAAAGCTTTTTGAATCAAATGAAAGTCAATGCATTCTTCAAAGCTAATTGATCCAAATGAAAGTCAAATACATTCAAACAAAGCTTAATGAATCAAATGAAATTCAAATGCATTTTTCAAAGCTAATTGAATCAAATGAAAGTCAAACACATTCAAACAAAGCTTTTTGAACCAAATGAAAGTCAAATGCATTCTTCAAAGCTAATTGAAACTAATGAAAGTCAAATACATTCAAACAAACCCTTTTGAATCAAATGAAAGTCAAATGCAGTCTTAAAAGCTAATTGAATCGAATGAAAGTCAAATAAATTCAAACAAAGCTTAATGAATCGAATGAAAGTCAATTTCATTCTTCAAACGTAATTGAATAGAATAAAAGTCAAAGACAATTCAAACAACGCTTTTTGAATCAAATGAAAGTCAAATGCAGTCTTCAAAGCTAATTGAATAGAATGAAAGTCAAACACATTCTAATATAGCTTTTGAATCAAATGAAAGGAAAATGCATTCAACCATGCAAATTGAATCATATGAAAGTGAAACACATTCAAACAAAAAATTTTCAACCAAATGAAAGTTAAATGCATTCTTTAAAGCTAATTGAATCAAATGAAAGTCAAACACATTCAAACAAAACTTTTCGAATCAAAAGAAACTCAAATGCATTCAAACAAAGCGTAATGAATCAAATGAAATTCAAATGCATTTTTCAAAGCTAATTGAATCAAATGAAAGTCAAACATATTCAAACAAAGCTTTTTGAACCAAATGAAAGTCAAATGCATTCTTCAAAGCTAATTGAAACTAATGAAAGTCAAATACATTCAAACAAACCTTTTTTAATAAAATGAAAGTCAAATGCAGTCTTAAAAGCTAATTTAATCGAATGAAAGTCAAACGAATTCAAACAAAGCTTAATGAATCAAATGAAAGTCAATTGCATTCTTCAAACCTAATTGAATAGAATAAAAGTCCAACACATTCAAACTAAGCTTTTTGAATCAAATGAAAGTCAAATGCATTATTCAAAGCTAATTGAAACTAATGAAAGTCAAACGCATTCATACAAAGCTTTTTGCATAAAATGAAATTCAAATGCGTTCTTCAAAGCTAATTGAATCAAAAGAAAGTCAAACACATTCAAACAAACCTTTTTGAATCAAATGAAAGTCAAATGCATTCTTAAAAGCTAATTGAATCGAATGAAAGTCAAACACATTCAAAACAAAGCTTAATGAATCAAATGAAAGTCAAAATCGTTCTTCAAAGCTATATGAATAGAATTAAAGTCAAACACATTCAAACAAAGCTTTTTGAATCAAATGAAAGTCAATGCATTCTTCAAAGCTAAATTGATCAAATGAAAGTCAAATACATTCAAACAAAGCTTTTTAAATCAAATGAAAGTCAAATGCATTCTTCAATGCTAATTGAATATAATGAAAGTCAAATACATTCAAACAAAACTTTTCGAATCAAATGAAAGTCAAATGCATTCTTAAAAGCTAATTGAATCGAATGAAAGTCAAACACATTCAAACAAAGCTTTTTGAATCAAATGAAATTTAAATGCATTTTTCAAAGCTAATTGAATCAAATAAAAGTCTAACACATTGAAACAAAGATTTTTGTACCAAATGAAAGTCAAATGCATTCTTCAAAGCTAATTGTAACTAATGAAAGTCAAACGCATTCATACAAAGCTTTTTGCATAAAATGAAATTCAAATGCGTTCTTCAAAGCTAATTGAATCAAATGAAAGTCAAACACATTCAAACAAACCTTTTTGAATCAAATGAAAGTCAAATGCATTCTTAAAAGCTAATTGAATCGAATGAAAGTCAAACACATTCAAAACAAAGCTTAATGAATCAAATGAAAGTCAAAATCGTTCTTTAAAGCTATATGAATAGAATTAAAGTCAAACACATTCAAACAAAGCTTTTTGAATCAAATGAAAGTCAATGCATTCTTCAAAGCTAAATTGATCCAAATGAAAGTCAAATACATTCAAACAAAGCTTTTTAAATCAAATGAAAGTCAAATGCATTCTACAAAGCTAATTGAATATAATGAAAGTCAAACACATTCAAACAAAGCTTTTTGAATCAAATGAAATTAAAATACATTCTTTAAAGCTAATTGAATAAAATGAAAGTCAAACACATTCAAACAAAGTTTTTTGATCCAAATGAAAGTCAAATGCATTCTTCAAAGCTAATTGAAACTAATGAAAGTCAAACACATTCGAACAAACCTTTTTGAAACAAATGAAAGTCAAATGCATTCTTCAAAGCTAATTGAAAAAAAAGAAAGTCAAAGACATTGAAACAAAGCTTTTTTAAACAAATGAAAGTCAAATGCATTGTTCAATGCTAATTGAATTAAATGAAAGTCAAACACATTCGAACAAAACTTTTTGAATCAATTGAAAGTCAATTGAATTCTTAAAAGCTAATTGAAATAAATGAAAGTTAAACACATTCTAACAAATCTTTTTGAACCAAATGAAAGTCAAATGCATTCTTCAAAGGTAATTGAATCAAATGAAAGTCAAACACATTCAAACAAAACTTTTCGAATCAAATGAAAGTCAGATGCATTCTTAAAAGCTAATTAAATAGAATGAAAGTCAAACAAATTAAAACAAAGCTTTTTAAACAAAATGAAAGTCAAATGCATTCTTCAAAGCTAATTGATCCAAATGAAAGTCAAACACATTCAAACAAAGCTTTTTGAATCAAATGAAAGTCAATGCATTCTTCAAAGCTAATTGATCCAAATGAAAGTCAAATACATTCAAACAAAGCTTTTTAAATCAAATGAAAGTCAAATGCATTCTTCAAAGCTAATTGAATATAATGAAAGTCAAACACATTAAAACAAAGCTTTTTGAATCAAATGAAATTAAAATGCATTCTTTAAAGCTAATTGAATAAAATGAAAGTTAAACACATTCAAACAAAGTTTTTTGAACCAAATGAAAGTCAAATGCATTCTTAAAAGCTAATTGAAACTAATGAAAGTCAAACACATTCAAACAAACCTTTTTGAAACGAATGATAGTCAAATGCATTCTTATAAGCTAATTAGATCGAATGAAAATTAAACACATTCAAACAAAGCTTTTTGATTCATATGAAAGTAAAATGCATTCTTGAAACCTAATTTAATTAAATGAAAGTCAATCACATTTAAACAAAACTTTTCTAATCAAATGAAAGTCAAATGCATTCTTCAAAGCTAATTGAAACAAATGAAAGTCAAACACATTCAAACAAAGATTTTTGAACCAAATGAAAGTCAAATGCATTCTTCAAAGCTAATTGAAACAAATGAAAATCAAACACATTCAAACAAAGGTTCTTGAATAAAATGAAAGTCAAATGCATTCTTCAAAGCTAATTGAATAGAATGAAAGTCAAACAAATTCATACAAAGCTTTTTGAATAAAATGAAATTCAAATGCATTCTTCAAAGTTAATTGAATCAAATGAAAGTCAAACACATTCAAACAAAGCTTTTTGAACAAAATGAAAGTCAAATACATTCTTCAAAGCTAATTGAATAGAAAGAAAGTCAAACACATTTAAATGTAGCTTTTGAATCAAATAAAGGAAAATGCATTCAACAATGCTAATTGAACCAAATGAAAGTCAAACACATTCAAGCAAAGCTTTTTGATCCAAATGAAATTCAAATGCATTCTTGAAAGCTAATTGAATAGAATAAAAGTCAAAGACAATTCAAACAACGCTTTTTGAATCAAAGGAAAGTCAAATGCATTCTTCAAAGCTAATTGAATAGAATGAAAGTCAAACACATTCTAATATAGCTTTTGAATCAAATGCATTCAACAATGCAAATTGAATCATATGAAAGTGAAACACATTCAAACAAAACTTTTTCAACCAAATGAAAGTTAAATGCATTCTTTAAAGCTAATTGAATCAAATGAAAGTCAAACACATTCAAACAAAACTTTTCGAATCAAATGAAAGTCAAAAGCATTCAAACAAAGCTTAATGAATCAAATGAAATTCAAATGCATTTTTCAAAGCTCATTGAATCAAATGAAAGTCAAACACATTCAAACAAAGCTTTTTGAACCAAATGAAAGTCAAATGCATTCTTCAAAGCTAATTGAAACTAATGAAAGTCAAATACATTCAAACAAACCTTTTTGAATCAAATGAAAGTCAAATGCATTCTTCAAAGCTAATTGATGCAAATGAAAGTCAAACACATTCAAACAAAGCTTTTTGAATCTAATGAAAGTCAAATGCATTCTTCAAAGCTAATTGAATAGAATGAAAGTCAAACACATTCAAACAAAACTTAATGAATCAAATGAAAGTCAAATGCATTCTTCAAAGCTAATTGAATCAAATGAAAGTCAAACACATTCAAACGAAACTTTTCGAATCAAATGAAAGTCAAATGCATTCTTAAAAGCTAATTGAATCGAATGAAAGTCAAACACATTCAAACAAAGATTTTTGAATTAAATGAAATGTAAATGCATTTTTCAAAGCTAATTGAATCAAATAAAAGTCTAACACATTAAAACAAAGATTTTTGAACCAAATTAAAGTTAAATGCATTCTTCAAAGCTAATTGAAACTAATGAAAGTCAAACGCATTCATACAAAGCTTTTTGAATAAAATGAAATTCAAATACGTTCTTCAAAGCTAATTGAATCAAATGAAAGTCAAACACATTCAAACAAACCTTTTTGAATCAAATGAAAGTCAAATGCATTCTGAAAAGCTAATTGAATCGAATGAAAGTCAAACACATTCAAAACAAAGCTTAATGAATAGAATTAAAGTCAAACACAGTCAAACAAAGCTTTTTGAATCAAATGAAAGTTAATGCATTCTTCAAAGCTAATTGATTCAAATGAAAGTCAAATACATTCAAACAAAGCTTTTTAAATCAAATGAAAGTCAAATGCATTCTTCAAAGCTAATTGAATAGAATGAAAGTCAAACACATTTAAATATAGCTTTTGAATCAAATAAAGGAAAATGCATTCAACAATGCTAATTGAACCAAATGAAAGTCAAACACATTCAAGCAAAGCTTTTTGATCCAAATGTAAGTCAAATGCATTCTTGAAAGCTAATTGAATAGAATAAAAGTCAAAGACAATTCAAACAACGCTTTTTGAATCAAATGAAAGTCAAATGCATTCTTCAAATCTAATTGAATAGAATGAAAGTCAAACACATTCTAATATAGCTTTAGAATCAAATGAAAGGCAAATGCATTCAACCATGCAAATTGAATCATATGAAAGTGAAACACATTCAAACAAAAAATTTTCAACCAAATGAAAGGTAAATGCATTCTTTAAAGCTAATTGAATCAAATGAAAATCAAACACATTCAAACAAAACTTTTCAAATCAAATGAAAGTCAAATGCATTCAAACAAAGCTTAATGAATCACATGAAATTCAAATGCATTTTTCAAAGCTAATTGAATCAAATGAAAGTCAAACACATTCAAACAAAGCTTTTTGAACCAAATGAAAGTCCAATGCATTCTTCAAAGCTAATTGAAACTAATGAAAGTCAAATACATTCAAACAAACCTTTTTGAACCAAATGAAAGTCAAATGCAGTCTTAAAAGCTAATTAAATCGAATGAAAGTCAAACAAATTCAAACAAAGCTTAATGAATCAAATGAAAGTCAATTGCATTCTTTAAACCTAATTGAATAGAATAAAAGTCCAACACATTCAAACAAAGCTTTTTGAATCAAATGAAAGTCAAATGCATTCTTCAAAGCTAATTGATCCAAATGAAAGTCAAATACATTGATACAAAGCTTTTTAATTCAAATGAAAGTAAAATGCATTCTTCAAAGCTAATTGAATATAATGAAAGTCAAACACATTCAAACAAAGCTTTTTGAATCAAATGAAATTCAAATGAATTCTTCAAAGCTAATTGAAACAAATGAAAGTCAAACACATTCAAACAAAGATTTTTGAACCAAATTAAAGTCAAATGTATTCTTGAAAGCTAATTAAATAGAACGAAAGTCAAACACATTCAAACAAAGCTTTTTGAATCAGATGAAATTCAAATGCATTCTTCAAAGCTAATTGAAAAAAAAGAAAGTCAAAGACATTGAAACAAAGCTTTTTGAATCTAATGAAAGTCAAATGCATTGTTCAATGATAATTGAATTAAATGAAAGTCAAACACATTCAAAAAAAGCTTTTTGAATCAATTGAAAGTCAAATGAATTCTTAAAAGCTAATTGAAACAAATGAAAGTTAAACACATTCAAACAATGCTTTTTGAATCAAATGAAAGTCAATGCATTCTTCAAAGCTAATTGATCCAAATGAAAGTCAAATACATTCAAACAAAGCTTTTTAAATCAAATGAAAGTCAAATGCATTCTTCAAAGCTAATTGAATATAATAAAAGTCAAACACATTCAAACTAAGCTTTTTGAATCAAATGAAATTAAAATGCATTCTTTAAAGCTAATTGAATAAAATGAAAGTCAAACACATTCAAACAAAGTTTTTTGATCCAAATGAAAGTCAAATGCATTCTTCAAAGCTAATTGAAACTAATGAAAGTCAAACACATTCGAACAAACCTTTTTGAAACAAATGAAAGTCAAATGCATTCTTCAAAGCTAATTAGATCGAATGAAAATCAAACAAATTCAAACAAAGTTTTTTGAGTCGAATGAAAGAAAAATGCATTCTTCAAACCTAATTTAATCAAATGAAAGTCAATCACATTCAAACAAAACTTTTCTAATCAAATCAAAGTCAAATGCATTCTTCAAAGCTAATTGAAACAAATGAAAGTCAAACACATTCAAACAAAGCTTTTTGAATCAAATGAAATTCAAATCCATACTTCAAAGGTAATTGATCCAAATGCATTTTTCAAAGCTAATTGAATCAAATAAAAGTCTAACACATTCAAACAAAGATTTTTGAACCAAATGAAAGTTAAATGCATTTTTCAAAGCTAATTGAAACTAATGAAAGTCAAACGCATTCATACAAAGCTTTTTAAATAAAATGAAATTCAAATGCGTTCTTCATAGGTAATTGAATCAAATGAAAGTCAAACACATTCAAACAAACCTTTTTGAATCAAATGAAAGTCAAATGCATTCTTAAAAGCTAATTGAATCGAATGAATGTCAAACACATTCAAACAAACCTTTTTGAAATAAATGAAAGTCAAATGCATTCTTAAAAGCTAATTAGATCGAATGAAAATCAAACACATTCAAACAAAGCTTTTTGAGTCAAATGAAAGTAAAATGCATTCTTCAAACCTAATTTAATCAAATGAAAGTCAATCACATTCAAACAAAATTTTTCTAATAAAAAAAAAGTCAAATGCATTCTTTAAAGCTAATTGAAACAAATGAAAGTCAAACACATTCAAACAAAGCTTTTTAAATCAAATGAAAGTCAAATGCATACTTCAAAGGTAATTGATCCAAATGAAAGTCAAATACATTCAAACAATGCTTAATGAATCAAATGAAAGTCAAAATCATTCTTCAAAGCTATATGAATAGAATTAAAGTCAAACACATTCAAACAAAGCTTTTTGAATCAAATGAAAGTCAAATGCATTATTCAAAGCTAATTGAATATAATGAAAGTCAAACACATTCAAACAAAGCTTTTTAAATCAAATGAAATTAAAATGCATTCTTTAAAGCTAATTGAATAAAATGAAAGTCATACAAATTCAAACAAAGTTTTTTGAACCAAATGAAAGTCAAATGCATTCTTCAAAGCTAATTGAAAATAATGAAAGTCAAAAACATTCAAACAAACCTTCTTGAATCAAATGAAAGTCAAATGCATTCTTAAAAGCTAATTAAATCGAATGAAAGTCAAACACATTCAAACAAAGCTTAATGAATCAAATAAAAGTCAAATGCATTCTTCAAAGCTAATTGATCCAAATGAAAGTCAAACACATTCAAACAAACTTTTTGAATCTAATGAAAGTCAAAAGCATTCTTCAAAGCTAATTGATCTTAATGAAAGTCAAACACATTCAAACAAAACTTTTTGAATCAAATGAAAGTCAAATGCATTCTTCAAAGGTAATTGAATCAAATGAAAGTCAAACACATTCAAACAAAACTTTTCGAATCAAATGAAAGTCAAATGCATTCTTAAAAGCTAATTGAATCGAATGAAAGTCAAACACATTCAAACAAAGCTTTTTGAATCAAATAAAATTTAAATGCATTTTTCAAAGCTAATTGAATCAAATAAAAGTCTAACACATTCAAACAAAGATTTTTGAACCAAATGAAAGTTAAATGCATTCTTCAAAGCTAATTGAAACTAATGAAAGTCAAACGCATTCATACAAAGCTTTTTGAATAAAATGAAATTCAAATGCGTTCTTCAAAGCTAATTGAATCAAATGAAAGTCAACTACATTCAAACAAACCTCTTTGAATCAAATGAAAGTCAAATGCATTCTTAAAAGCTAATTGAATCGAATGAAAGTCAAACACATTCAAACAAAGCTTTTTGAATCAAATGAAAATCAAATAAATTCTTCAAAGCTAATTGAAACAAATGAAAGTAAAAAACATTCAAACAAAGCTTTTTGAATCAATTGAAATTTAAATGCAGTTTTCAAAGCTAATTGAATCAAATGAGAGTCAAACATATTCCAACAAAGCTTTTTGAATCAAATGAAAGTCAAATGCATTCTTAAAAGCTAATTGAATCGAATGAAAGTCAAACACATTCAAACAAAGCTTTTTGAATCAAACGAAATTTAAATGTATTTTTCAAAGCTAATTGAATCAAATAAAAGTCTAACACATTCAAACAAAGATTTTTGAACCAAATGAAAGTCAAATGCATTCTTCAAAGCTAATTGAAACTAATGAAAGTCAAACGCATTCATACAAAGCTTTTTGAATAAAATGAAATTCGAATGCGTTCTTCAAAGCTAATTGAATCAAATGAAAGTCAAACACATTCAAACAAACCTTTTTGAATCAAATGAAAGTCAAATGCATTCTTAAAAGCTAATTGAATCGAATGAAAGTCAAACACATTCAAAACAAAGCTTAAAGAATCAAATGAAAGTCAAAATCATTCTTCAAAGCTATATGAATAGAATTAAAGTCAAACACATTCAAACAAAGCTTTTTGAATCAAATGAAAGTCAATGCATTCTTCAAAGGTAATTGATCCAAATGAAAGTCAAATACATTCAAACAAAGCTTTTTAAATCAAATGAAAGTCAAATGCATTCTTCAAAGCTAATTGAATATAATGAAAGTCAAACACATTCAAACAAAGCTTTTTGAATCAAATGAAATTCAAATGAATTCTTCAAAGCTAATTGAAACAAATGAAAGTCAAACACATTCAAACAAAGATTTTTGAACCAAATTAAAGTCAAATGTATTCTTGAAAGCTAATTGAATAGAACGAAAGTCAAACACATTCAAACAAAGCTTTTTGGATAAAATGAAATTCAAATGCATTCTTCAAAGATAATTGAAAAAAAAGAAAGTCAAAGACATTGAAACAAAGCTTTTTGAATCTAATGAAAGTCAAATGCATTGTTCAATGCTAATTGAATTAAATGAAAGTCAAACACATTCAAACAAAGCTTTTTGAATCAATTGAAAGTCAAATGAATTCTTAAAAGCTAATCGAAACAAATGAAAGTTAAACACATTCTAATAAATCTTTTTGAACCAAATGAAAGTCAAATGCATTCTTCAAAGCTAATTGAAAATAATGAAAGTGAAAAACATTCAAACAAACCTTCTTGAATCAAATGAAAGTCAAATGCATTCTTAAAAGCTAATTAAATCGAATGAAAGTCAAACACATTCAAACAAAGCTTAATGAATCAAATAAAAGTCAAATGCATTCTTCAAAGCTAATTGATCCAAATGAAAGTCAAACACATTCAAACAAAGCTTTTTGAATCAAATGAAATTAAAATGCATTCTTTAAAGCTAATTGAATAAAATGAAAGTCATACAAATTCAAACAAAGTTTTTTGAACCAAATGAAAGTCAAATGCATTCTTCAAAGCTAATTGAAAATAATGAAAGTAAAAAACATTCAAACAAACCTTCTTGAATCAAATGAAAGTCAAATGCATTCTTAAAAGCTAATTAAATCGAATGAAAGTCAAACACATTAAAACAAAGCTTAGTGAATCAAATAAAAGTCAAATGCATTCTTCAAAGCTAATTGATCCGAATGAAAGTCAAACACATTCAAACAAAGCTTTTTGAATCAAATGAAATTTAAATGCATTTTTCAAAGCTAATTGAATCAAATAAAAGTCTAACACATTCAAACAAAGATTTTTGAACAAAATGAAAGTTAAATGCATTGTTCAAAGCTAATTGAAACAATGAAAGTCAAAAGCATTCATACAAAGCTTTTTGAATAAAATGAAAATCAAATGCGTTCTTCAAAGCTAATTGAATCAAATGAAAGTCAAACACATTCAAACAAACCTTTTTGAATCAAATGAAATTTAAATGCATTTTTCAAAGCTAATTGAATCAAATAAAAGTCTAACACATTCAAACAAAGATTTTTGTACCAAATGAAAGTCAAATGCATTCTTCAAAGCTAATTGAAACTAATGAAAGTCAAACGCATTCATACAAAGCTTTTTGCATAAAATGAAATTCAAATGCGTTCTTCAAAGCTAATTGAATCAAATGAAAGTCAAACACATTCAAACAAACCTTTTTGAATCAAATGAAAGTCAAATGCATTCTTAAAAGCTAATTGAATCGAATGAAAGTCAAACACATTCAAAACAAAGCTTAATGAATCAAATGAAAGTCAAAATCGTTCTTTAAAGCTATATGAATAGAATTAAAGTCAAACACATTCAAACAAAGCTTTTTGAATCAAATGAAAGTCAATGCATTCTTCAAAGCTAAATTGATCCAAATGAAAGTCAAATACATTCAAACAAAGCTTTTTAAATCAAATGAAAGTCAAATGCATTCTGCAAAGCTAATTGAATATAATGAAAGTCAAACACATTCAAACAAAGGTTTTTGAATCAAATGAAATTAAAATACATTCTTTAAAGCTAATTGAATAAAATGAAAGTCAAACACATTCAAACAAAGTTTTTTGATCCAAATGAAAGTCAAATGCATTCTTCAAAGCTAATTGAAACTAATGAAAGTCAAACACATTCGAACAAACCTTTTTGAAACAAATGGAAGTCAAATGCATTCTTCGAAGCTAATCGAAAAAAAAGAAAGTCAAAGACATTGAAACAAAGCTTTTTTAAACAAATGAAAGTCAAATGCATTGTTCAATGCTAATTGAATTAAATGAAAGTCAAACACATTTGAACAAAACTTTTTGAATCAATTGAAAGTCAATTGAATTCTTAAAAGCTAATTGAAATAAATGAAAATTAAACACATTCTAACAAATCTTTTTGAACCAAATGAAAGTCAAATGCATTCTTCAAAGGTAATTGAATCAAATGAAAGTCAAACACATTCAAACAAAACTTTTCGAATCAAATAAAAGTCAAATGCATTCTTAAAAGTTAATTGAATAGAATGAAAGTCAAAAACATTCAAACAAATCTTTTTGAATCAAATGAAAGTCACATGCATTCTTCAAAGCTAATTGATCTAAATGAAAGTCAAACACATCCAAACATAGCTTTTTGAATGAAATGAAATTTAAATGCATTCTACAAAGCTAATTGAAACAAATGAAAGTCATACACATTCAAACAAAACTTTTCGAATCAAATGAAAGTCAGATGCATTCTTAAAAGCTAATTAAATAGAATGAAAGTCAAACAAATTAAAACAAAGCTTTTTAAACAAAATGAAAGTCAAATGCATTCTTCAAAGCTAATTGATCCAAATGAAAGTCAAACACATTCAAACAAAGCTTTTTGACTCAAATGAAAGTCAATGCATTCTTCAAAGCTAATTGATCCAAATGAAAGTCAAATACATTCAAACAAAGCTTTTTAAATCAAATGAAAGTCAAATGCATTCTTCAAAGCTAATTGAATATAATGAAAGTCAAACACATTCAAACAAAGCTTTTTGAATCAAATGAAATTAAAGTGCATTCTTTAAAGCTAATTGAATAAAATGAAAGTTAAACACATTCAAACAAAGTTTTTTTAACCAAATGAAAGTCAAATGCATTCTTAAAAGCTAATTGAAACTAATGAAAGTCAAATACATTCAAACAAACCTTTTTGAAACGAATGATAGTCAAATGCATTCTTAAAAGCTAATTAGATCGAATGAAAATTAAACACATTCAAACAAAGCTTTTTGAACCAAATGAAAGTCAAAATGCATTCTTGAAACCTAATTTAATTAAATGAAAGTCAATCACATTCAAACAAAACTTTTCTAATCAAATGAAAGTCAAATGCATTCTTCAAAGCTAATTGAAACAAATGAAAGTCAAACGCATTCAAACAAAGATTTTTGAACCAAATGAAAGTCAAATGCATTCTTCAAAGCTAATTGAAACAAATGAAAGTCAAACACATTCAAACAAAGGTTCTTGAATAAAATGAAAGTCAAATGCATTCTTCAAAGCTAATTGAATAGAATGAAAGTCAAACAAATTCATACAAAGCTTTTTGAATAAAATGAAATTCAAATGCATTCTTCAAAGTTAATTGAATCAAATGAAAGTCAAACACATTCAAACAAAGCTTTTTGAACAAAATGAAAGTCAAATACATTCTTCAAAGCTAATTGAATAGAAAGAAAGTCAAACACATTTAAATGTAGCTTTTGAATCAAATAAAGGAAAATGCATTCAACAATGCTAATTGAACCAAATGAAAGTCAAACACATTCAAGCAAAGCTTTTTGATCCAAATGAAAGTCAAATGCATTCTTGAAAGCTAATTGAATAGAATAAAAGTCAAAGACAATTCAAACAACGCTTTTTGAATCAAAGGAAAGTCAAATGCATTCTTCAAAGCTAATTGAATAGAATGAAAGTCAAACACATTCTAATATAGCTTTTGAATCAAATGAATTCAACAATGCAAATTGAATCATATGAAAGTGAAACACATTCAAACAAAACTTTTTCAACCAAATGAAAGTTAAATGCATTCTTTAAAGCTAATTGAATCAAATGAAAGTCAAACACATTCAAACAAAACTTTTCGAATCAAATGAAAGTCAAAAGCATTCAAACAAAGCTTAATGAATCAAATGAAATTCAAATGCATTTTTCAAAGCTCATTGAATCAAATGAAAGTCAAACACATTCAAACAAAGCTTTTTGAACCAAATGAAAGTCAAATGCATTCTTCAAAGCTAATTGAAACTAATGAAAGTCAAATACATTCAAACAAACCTTTTTGAATCAAATGAAAGTCAAATGCAGTCTTAAAAGCTAATTGAATCGAATGAAAGTCAAACAAATTCAAACAAAGCTTAATGAATCGAATGAAAGTCAATTTCATTCTTCAAACCTAATTGAATAGAATAAAAGTCAAACAAATTCATACAAAGCTTTTTGAATAAAATGAAATTCAAATGCATTCTTCAAAGTTAATTGAATCAAATGAAAGTCAAACACATTCAAACAAAGCTTTTTGAACAAAATGAAAGTCAAATACATTCTTCAAAGCTAATTGAATAGAAAGAAAGTCAAACACATTTAAATGTAGCTTTTGAATCAAATAAAGGAAAATGCATTCAACAATGCTAATTGAACCAAATGAAAGTCAAACACATTCAAGCAAAGCTTTTTGATCCAAATGAAAGTCAAATGCATTCTTGAAAGCTAATTGAATAGAATAAAAGTCAAAGACAATTCAAACAACGCTTTTTGAATCAAATGAAAGTCAAATGCATTCTTCAAAGCTAATTGAATAGAATGAAAGTCAAACACATGCTAATATAGCTTTTGAATCAAATGCATTCAACAATGCAAATTGAATCATATGAAAGTGAAACACATTCAAACAAAACTTTTTCAACCAAATGAAAGTTAAATGCATTCTTTAAAGCTAATTGAATCAAATGAAAGTCAAACACATTCAAACAAAACTTTTCGAATCAAATGAAAGTCAAAAGCATTCAAACAAAGCTTAATGAATCAAATGAAATTCAAATGCATTTTTCAAAGCTCATTGAATCAAATGAAAGTCAAACACATTCAAACAAAGCTTTTTGAACCAAATGAAAGTCAAATGCATTCTTCAAAGCTAATTGAAACTAATGAAAGTCAAATACATTCAAACAAACCATTTTGAATCAAATGAAAGTCAAATGCAGTCTTAAAAGCTAATTGAATCGAATGAAAGTCAAACAAATTCAAACAAAGCTTAATGAATCGAATGAAAGTCAATTTCATTCTTCAAACCTAATTGAATAGAATAAAAGTCCAACACATTCAAACAAAGCTTTTTGAATCAAATGAAAGTCAAATGCATTCTTCAAAGCTAATTGATGCAAATGAAAGTCAAACACATTCAAACAAAGCTTTTTGAATCTAATGAAAGTCAAATGCATTCTTCAAAGCTAATTGAATAGAATGAAAGTCAAACACATTCAAACAAAACTTAATGAATCAAATGAAAGTCAAATGCATTCTTCAAAGCTAATTGAATCAAATGAAAGTCAAACACATTCAAACGAAACTTTTCGAATCAAATGAAAGTCAAATGCATTCTTAAAAGCTAATTGAATCGAATGAAAGTCAAACACATTCAAACAAAGATTTTTGAATTAAATGAAATGTAAATGCATTTTTCAAAGCTAATTGAATCAAATAAAAGTCTAACACATTAAAACAAAGATTTTTGAACCAAATTAAAGTCAAATGCATTCTTCAAAGCTAATTGAAACTAATGAAAGTCAAACGCATTCATACAAAGCTTTTTGAATAAAATGAAATTCAAATACGTTCTTCAAAGCTAATGGAATCAAATGAAAGTCAAACACATTCAAACAAACCTTTTTGAATCAAATGAAAGTCAAATGCATTCTGAAAAGCTAATTGAATCGAATGAAAGTCAAACACATTCAAAACAAAGCTTAATGAATCAAATGAAAGTCAAAATCATTCTTCAAAGCTAAATGAATAGAATTAAAGTCAAACACACTCAAACAAAGCTTTTTGAATCAAATGAAAGTCAATGCATTCTTCAAAGCTAATTGATTCAAATGAAAGTCAAATACATTCAAACAAAGCTTTTTAAATCAAATGAAAGTCAAATGCATTCTTCAAAGCTAATTGAATAGAATGAAAGTCAAACACATTTAAATATAGCTTTTGAATCAAATAAAGGAAAATGCATTCAACAATGCTAATTGAACCAAATGAAAGTCAAACACATTCAAGCAAAGCTTTTTGATCCAAATGTAAGTCAAATGCATTCTTGAAAGCTAATTGAATAAAATAAAAGTCAAAGACAATTCAAACAACGCTTTTTGAATCAAATGAAAGTCAAATGCATTCTTCAAATCTAATTGAATAGAATGAAAGTCAAACACATTCTAATATAGCTTTAGAATCAAATGAAAGGCAAATGCATTCAACCATGCAAATTGAATCATATGAAAGTGAAACACATTCAAACAAAAAATTTTCAACCAAATGAAAGGTAAATGCATTCTTTAAAGCTAATTGAATCAAATGAAAGTCAAACACATTCAAACAAAACTTTTCGAATCAAATGAAAGTCAAATGCATTCAAACAAAGCTTAATGAATCACATGAAATTCAAATGCATTTTTCAAAGCTAATTGAATCAAATGAAAGTCAAACACATTCAAACAAAGCTTTTTGAACCAAATGAAAGTCCAATGCATTCTTCAAAGCTAATTGAAACTAATGAAAGTCAAATACATTCAAACAAACCTTTTTGAACCAAATGAAAGTCAAATGCAGTCTTAAAAGCTAATTAAATCGAATGAAAGTCAAACAAATTCAAACAAAGCTTAATGAATCAAATGAAAGTCAATTGCATTCTTTAAACCTAATTGAATAGAATAAAAGTCCAACACATTCAAACAAAGCTTTTTGAATCAAATGAAAGTCAAATGCATTCTTCAAAGCTAATTGATCCAAATGAAAGTCAAATACATTGAAACAAAGCTTTTTAATTCAAATGAAAGTCAAATGCATTCTTCAAAGCTAATTGAATATAATGAAAGTCAAACACATTCAAACAAAGCTTTTTGAATCAAATGAAATTCAAATGAATTCTTCAAAGCTAATTGAAACAAATGAAAGTCAAACACATTCAAACAAAGATTTTTGAACCAAATTAAAGTCAAATGTATTCTTGAAAGCTAATTGAATAGAAAGAAAGTCAAACACATTCAAACAAAGCTTTTTGAATCAAATGAAATTCAAATGCATTCTTCAAAGCTAATTGAAAAAAAAGAAAGTCAAAGACATTGAAACAAAGCTTTTTGAATCTAATGAAAGTCAAATGCATTGTTCAATGATAATTGAATTAAATGAAAGTCAAACACATTCAAACAAAGCTTTTTGAATCAATTGAAAGTCAAATGAATTCTTAAAAGCTAATTGAAACAAATGAAAGTTAAACACATTCAAACAAAGCTTTTTGAATCAAATGAAAGTCAATGCATTCTTCAAAGCTAATTGATCCAAATGAAAGTCAAATACATTCAAACAAAGCTTTTTAAATCAAATGAAAGTCAAATGCATTCTTCAAAGCTAATTGAATATAATAAAAGTCAAACACATTCAAACAAAGCTTTTTGAATCAAATGAAATTAAAATGCATTCTTTAAAGCTAATTGAATAAAATGAAAGTCAAACACATTCAAACAAAGTTTTTTGATCCACATGAAAGTCAAATGCATTCTGTTTCGGGGTTTTCTGATGTCCTGCGGGAGAGTTACAATTCCGAGACTGGAACCGGACGCCTGTACCTGCAAAATAACGGAGACTCCTGAGAGCTCCGCCTCCAACGGTCAAGTTAGTACCTGATTAAGGAGTAATCAATACAGAAACTAAAGTAATCAGATCTCTCTAGGTGAGAGTGCTTAGTGTTGGTAATCTGCGTTGTTAGCGAGATTAGCCGGGTGTTAATAAGTCTGTTCTTCTCTGCTTGATCTCTTAATTATTCGGTTCTCTTCTGTTGTGTGATTAATGAGGATTAATCGAGTATTTATAGCCTTGGGAAGCGTGCAACTCTCTAGGTTTAAGGTAAACCTAGGGCTGATCGGGCCTCTAGACTGAAATGGGCCTTGATGGCCGGTTGTCCCATTTGGCATGGGTGGACACGTGGCGTGTCTTAAGTGGTCCGTGGAGGACGTATCTGTGACTGACACGTGGCAAGCTCCTGTTGGCCTTCGTGAAGGACACGTGGCGGAACCTGGTTGGTCCACTTGTCAGACGGTGATTGGTGGATAAAAATCCCCTAATCATTTGCCCCTCACAGGTGGCACGCGACTGGTCACGTGTCGCCTGTGACAGGTGTCGCACGGTGACAGGCGACGGCCCGTTACAGGTGTCACCTTGCAGACGGCCGACTGACCCGAACTTTCAGGACTTCATCAACCGTCATCCGTTCAGGTAACTCAGTTCTCTTACTCTTAATTTTCTTTTTATTTTTTGAAATGGCACCATGGAAGCACACGACACGCCCTAAGTTAGTGATCAGCCGGTCACCGGGGACGGCTGAATCTAGGACTAGGAGTGCCGCCTGCCCTTTTCTGGACCCATCTTTGCCCTTTATACAAAGTCCGACTGAATCTGTGTCTATGCAGAACGTGATGGCCAGAACAAAAAAGACTGCTATGATATCAAACTCAGACGGCTCCTCCCAAAGGGTGCTCCTTAGTGAAACATCTGACCAGGCGCCAGATGTAGAACGAGGCGACTGTCAAGCTGACAGTTCTGAGAGAGGGACCAAGGTGTTCCCTTCCCATCTAACCGTGGACATGTCTAATTTTCCTTCTGCTCCTTCTAAGGGAGAGGAGGCGGGCCCCTCTAGGAGAGGGGAGGAGTCGTCCTCTTCGGACTCGTCAGGGGACGAGTCCGATTCCAGCTCTTCTGACCATAGTTCTTCTGGCTCAGAAGAAAAACATAGCCGCCTACAAGAGGCGAGAAGTTCCCATGCAGTGGAGAAGGGGGATAATTGGGCAGAGCCGTCCGCCTCTTACAGAGAGGAAAACGCCCCCTACTACTGCAGGGTGCCCCGGGGCCGGATCGCAACTATGCGAGACAACGTGGCGAGCTTTATTGCTAACCACAAAATGGGCCCGGAGTATTTACTGTTTGTGCCGGATCCAGAAGATACTGTCGTCTGGCCGGCTGGTACCAGCTATGGTGACGGCTGCTTTGGCTGCTATGTGGCGGCCATCAAAGCTGGACTGCGCTTCCCATTACATCCGGCTGTTCAGCGGATTTTAGATGGGTATGATCTGGGGTTATGGCAGTTAGCCCCCAACTCTTGGGTTAACGTACTCGGTTATGTGGCCGGGTGCGAACTGAACGGGGTGGAGCCAAGTTTTGAGGCTTTCGCCCACATGACCTATCTCAGCCGGACCCCTAAGTCGGGAGGTACCGGCTGGTATCAATTGACAAGCCATAGGGGTTACCTCATGAC